>NC_074674.1:10880339-11122839 GCF_029448725.1 Salvelinus fontinalis
CAGCCTTTGATATTATTGACCAAAACCTGTTGTTGAGAAACGCGTATGTTATGGCTAGGGCTGTTGTGGTGACCTTATTACCGCCACACCGGCAATCATGAGTCATGACCGCAGTAAAATTCCACAGTAATCTCCTTTTATGTACTCTGGACATGCTTTGGTAGTACTCAACTTGCTAATGACCATCAGGTCCTAATGGCCTGGTATTCAGGGCTCTATTGTCCCTTTAACCACTCTAACATCAATTCAAATGCAATCGATAATTACATGAAACACTTATCATCAAAACAGTGTCCTGCTTTTTAAAACTCACCTCACTGTGATGCTTAATTTGAAGAAAGAAGTTCAACAGCAGTTTGAAACTGAGTGTAAAACATGGTCATTGTGGATGTTGTTGTAAAGCCTAACACAACGGAATGGACAGCTCTTTCTAAGGTGATTAATTAAAAACACCCATACGCATATTAGAGCTTATGTATATGCATAGACCGAAAAAAACAGTAAAAATTATGATAGTTCCTTATTTATTTTTTTACCCCATTTTCGTGGTATCTCATCGCTGCAACTCCCGTACGGACTCGGGAGAGGCGAAGGTCAAGCGCCGTGTGTCCTCCGAAACACAACCCAACAACTGCTTCTTGACACAATGCCCACTTAACCCGGAAGTCAGCCGCACCAATGTGTCGGAGGAAACACCGTGCACCTGGCAACCGTGTCAGCGTGCCCTGCGCCCAGCCTGCCACAGGAGTCACTAGTCTGCAATGGTACAAGGACATCCCTGCCAGCCAAACCCTCCCCTAACCCGGACGATACTGGGCCAATTGTGCGTCTGCAACAGAGCCTGGACTCGAACACAGCATCTCTAGTGGCACAGCTAGCACTGTGATGCAGTGCCTTAGACCACTGCGCCACTCGGGAGGCCCTGATTGTTCCTTATACAATACATAGCCTACCACGTATTACATATTAAGCCAGTAAAACATAAAACTGATTTAAGATGTCTTTTGTGCATAATTGGTCTAGCATGTACTCAACTTAAATAATTAGAGTAGGCCTAATAGTACTTGAGTGTGGATTGTATTATTATGATACACTCCAAAATGTCTATCCATGAGTCTGGGACAGAACGTATAGCCCTAGACAATGCTGTTAGTTCATTGATTGTGCAGGGTGGCTTACAGTTAGCCTACAATTATTGCGAATTTGTATTTGATTTTGAATAGTTTAGTAATAGGGATAATCCATTGGGTGACACATATCCTTTAGCTATTCAAAATATCTCACTAACATGCGTTTCCATCTCCTCTCTCTCCTTTATTCCTTTCTCGAGCGTGCAGAGGGGGTGTCCACAGTTTAGTGATATTTTTCGTGGCGAAAACATGTTAGTATCGATGTTCCCGATCAGATTTCACTTGGTTTCCAAAATTAACCACTGGGTAGCTCCAGGAACAAGGTTGGAGAGTCCATGGCATATGGAGTTAGGGAGGAATATCACCTGTCACGCAGTGAGAGCATGCTCCTCAAACAGTGGTTGATGCATGGAGTGAAATAAGTGTTTATTTCTCAGCTGCTCATATTAAGCACAGCTCCGCCATAACACCAAAGTAGCCTACCGGGCATAATTGGAAAAATGAACCAGCGGGAAAGCACGTGGCCTCGAGTTTGTTATTCTAAATCAAAACAAACTTGACATATTAGTAAAACTGAGAATAATTTGAATAGTTGGATGGGTGAAAATATGATGAGATTACAGCTTTGCAGCCTGAGGCAAGGAACAGAGCGCAAGCTTTTTTTGCAACTTTTTCAAATCATTATTAGCCTATAGTCGCATCATTTAGCACATATATATTTATTTATATTTCTAAGACATTCTAAGGTTTGTATCATTCACAACTAAAGTTGCCAAATAACTCTAAATGTGGTGTATAGGGCCTGTTTCAAATGATAACTTTTACGCTCAACATAGCCATTCAGCAAAATGCATTTTTCTTCACATCATAATGTTTCTTTAGACCTAAGTGGTAATAGAGGGGAGGTACGTGAGGCGACGTTGGCTCCCTCTGCTGGGATTACGGGAGCTGGGCGCCCAGACATGGACAGCTCTAAGTGGAGGTAATTAGAGGAAAGTGCCAACCAGCCGTGGAGGCCAAATAAAATGAGCATGGTGGCACACCGCGAGCGAGAATGACATCAAGCCACAGTAGAGAAGGAGGACCCGAGCCAAACCTAAGTGATTTTCTTTGTTATGTTTAATTTCTCTTAGTAAAGTTGTTTTTGCGGACTAAATTCTCCCTGTCTCTGTGTCAATCTCTGCACGCTCAACCCAACACCCCACGGTTTACCACACCTGACTAAAATAAATAATGGATTTATTGTGATAGTGTATATTAAATTGATTTATTACGCTTTTTTAAATGTAGATGTTCCAAAGGCACACATCAGCAGAAGACCGGCAGTCTTTTGCATGACAATAAAAGGCTGACGAAATTTCATGACCGCCACAGCCCTAGTTATGGCTTTTCAACCTCCCCATTTCGTGGATTCAGAGCTATCTACTCAAGAGGGTTTTCTTTAATGGAAGCTTATCTAATGTCAACATGTAAAGTGTGGTGTATCGCAGGGCAGCTCTCTAGGCCCTCTACTCTTTTCTATTTTTACCAATGACCTGGCATTGAACAAAGACTGTGTGTCCATGTATGCTGATGCTTCAACCCCAAATGCATCAGCAACCACAGCTAATGAAGTCACTTGAAACCGTTAACAAAGAGTTGCAGTCAGTTTTGGAATGGTTGGCCAGAAATAAACTGGTCCTAAAAATCTCTAAAACTAAGAGCATTGTAATTGGATTAAATCATTCCGAATCTGGTACTGAATGGTGTGGATGTTGAAAAAGTTGAGAAAACTTAATTACTATTAGTGTTACCTTATATTGTAAACTGTCATGGTCAAAAAACAAATAGATTCAATGGTTGTAAAGAGGGGGAGAGGTATGTCTGTGATAAAGATATGTTCTACTTCCACAAAGCAACTCCTGCAGGCTCTAATTTTATGTTTATTATTGTCCAGTCATATGGTCAAGTGATGCAAAGAAGGACCTAGTTAAGCTGCAGCTGGCCCAGAACAGAGCTGTACATGTTGCTCTTTATTGTAATCAAAGGGCTAATATCAATACTACGCATGCCAGTCTCTCTTGGCTAAGAGTTGAGGGAAGACTAAGTGCATCACTTCATGTTTTTATAAGACAAATTATTTTGGGGGGGGGGGGGGGGAATTCCTAATTGTTTGCATAGTCAACTTACACACAGCACTGTCTTTTTCTTTATGTGTCGGACCCCAGTAAGGCTAGCTGTTACCATTGGGGTTGTCTAATAGGGAGCCTAATAAAAATAAAAAAAATTGAAGGGTTGTAGAGGTTATGGTATTGTCTCACCAGGTCGCACATTCAAAGAGAGAATAACTGTTTCATGCAATTTTTTTCACTTGAGAAATACTGCACCAAATATTTTACTTAGATGTAAAATTGTGCGACTAAGAACTCCTTGGCAAAAACTTCCAAATGAATGTCATATTTCTTGAGTTATCTTAGATTTATAAGACTATTTTGAGAAATTGTATACTGGCTACCACATCTCAAAATGGACACGGTGCTATTGTATATTCAATTTATTAGAACTTGTTAACATACAAATTACATTATTTTCATCTTATCATGGGTCGCATGTGAGGTGTATTATACACTGCTCAAAAAAATAAAGGGAACACTTAAACAACACAATGTAACTCCAAGTCAATCACACTTCTGTGAAATCAAACTGTCCACTTAGGAAGCAACACTGATTGACAATAAATTGCACATGCTGTTGTGCAAATGGAATAGACAAAAGGTGGAAATTATAGGCAATTAGTAAGACACCCCCAAAAAAGGAATGGTTCTGCAGGTGGTGACCACAGACCACTTCTCAGTTCCTATGCTTCCTGGCTGATGTTTTGGTCACTTTTGAATGCTGGCGGTGCTTTCACTCTAGTGGTAGCATGAGACGGAGTCTACAACCCACACAAGTGGCTCAGGTAGTGCAGTTCATCCAGGATGGCACATCAATGCGAGCTGTGGCAAAAAGGTTTGCTGTGTCTGTCAGCGTAGTGTGGAGGCGCTACCAGGAGACAGGCCAGTACATCAGGAGACGTGGAGGAGGCCGTAGGAGGGCAACAACCCAGCAGCAGGACCGCTACCTCCGCCTTTGTGCAAGGAGGTGCACTGCCAGAGCCCTGCAAAATGACCTCCAGCAGGCCACAAATGTGCATGTGTCAGCATATGGTCTCACAAGGGGTCTGAGGATCTCATCTCGGTACCTAATGGCAGTCAGGCTACCTCTGGCGAGCACATGGAGGGCTGTGCGGCCCCACAAAGAAATGCCACCCCACACCATGACTGACCCACCGCCAAACCGGTCATGCTGGAGGATGTTGCAGGCAGCAGAACGTTCTCCACGGCGTCTCCAGACTCTGTCACATGTGCTCATGTGCTCAGTGTGAACCTGCTTTCATCTGTGAAGAGCACAGGGCGCCAGTAGCGAATTTGCCAATCTTGGTGTTCTCTGGCAAATGCCAAACGTCCTGCACGGTGTTGGGCTGTAAGCACAACCCCCACCTGTGGACGTCGGGCCCTCATACCACCTTCATGGAGTCTGTTTCTGACCGTTTGAGCAGACACATGCACATTTGTGGCCTGCTGGAGGTCATTTCGCATTTTGTTAAATATTAATCCACTATACTACACAATGTTCATAGTCATTGAACACTGGTCACTAATAACGTTTACGTACTGTTTTACCCACTTTATATGTACAATTGAAGTCGGACGTTTACATACACTTAGGTTGGAGTCATTAAAGCTCATTTTTCAACCACTCCACAAATTTCTTGTTAACAAACTATAGTTTTGGCAAGTCGGTTACATTGTGCATGACACAAGTAATTTTTCCAACAAATGTTTACAGACAGATTATTTCACTGTATCACAAATCCAGTGGGTCAGAAGTTCACATACACTAAGTTGACTGTGCCTTTAAACAGCTTGGAAAATTCCAGAAAATTATGTCATGGCTTTAGAAGCTTCTGATAGGCTAATTGACATCATTTGAGTCAATTAGAGGTGTACCTGTGGATGTATTTCAAGGCCTACCTTCAAACTCAGTGCCTCTTTGCTTGACATCATGGGAAAATCAAAAGAAATCAGCCAAGACCTCAGAAAAGAAATGTCCAAATGCCTGAAGGTACTACGTTCATCTTCAACTGTATATACTGTATTCTAGTCATGGCTCATCCTATATAACTACTGCGGTACACACAATTATTTATTTATATATATTACTGCACTGTTGGAGCTCGATATACAAGCATGTTGCTACACCTGCGACAACATCTGCAAATCTGTGTACGCGACCAATAAACTGTCATTGATTGATTGAGAAGACTCATATATAGACTCTTATTTGCATAGGTTGAATGAATACTGTCACAACCTGATCTGGTCACCTGTCCTTCTGATTGTCTCCACCCCCTCGAGGTGTTGCTTATTATCCCCGGTGTATATATCCCTGTGTTTCCTGTCTCTCTGTGCCAGTTTATCTTGTTTGCCAAGTCAACCAACGTTTTTCCTTGCTCCTATTTTTCCGAGTCTGTTTGTTTATTGTCCTCCTGGTTTCGACCCGTGCCTGTCCTGACTCCGAACCTGCCTGCCTGACCACTCTGCCTGTTCTGACTACCAGCCTGCCTATCTATCCCCTTGTACTGTTTCTGGACTCGGATCTGGTTTCTGACCCCTGCCTGGCCTGACCTCAAGACTGCCTATCGTCTGGTTCTGTTTGGACTCTGACCTGGTTTAATAAATATCGGAGCTCTACCATCTGCCTCCTGTGTCCGCATTTGGGTCTCGCCTCGTGCCCTTATAACATACGTTCATTAAAAAGCTATAAACAGGGTGGTGAAATGCACTCTGGTAGTTTTTATATTGTACAAGATAGTTGACTTGAAAACGTAGTATGTGTACAAGAGAGCGTGTATGTGTGTTTGTCACAGCATGTGTGCATGCATCATGCGTGTGTGCGTGGATGTGTGACAGAGACGTGACGATTTGTGGGGCATGACACAAAAGCATGCTTAAGCTTTTCTGTTCTGGATCTTGCTGAAGAAAGTGAATATGGTCCAATGGTGCTTCCATGCCATGTTTCTTAAAGCGAACAAAAACCTAGCCTTTTACTCTCTCACTTTAATCTAAATATGGGATACACTATGTCCTACTGACACATTTGGCTAACTAACCAACTGTAGTAAAGAAGGATTCCTTCCGATTCTAGCCTGTAGGGAAAAAGAGGTAGGTGGGACTGTATGTGTTTGAGACGTGGCCCTGCCCTGACTGTATGGCAGCATCACCCAAACTCTTGACGATGTGCTGATTATTTAAATGGCTATATAGTGCTAGGGCAAAAAACAAAATGTGCACCCCTTGGAGTCCTCAGGAACGAGTTTGGGAAATGCTGCTGTATGGTATACGATATGGCGAAAGAGGCTCCCAGAAATTGGGTTAAGGTGTGACAGGGTCATCAATTAAAGGAACAGGTGATGCTACTAATGTGATACACGCCCCAGTCCCATGGGTAAGCAAGGAGATATGGATGCTAAGATTAACACAAAGACCAAGTGGCAGAGTGTGGAGAGAGGTTTCTGCATCTAAAGAAAGGGTACTATGTCTGTGACATATTTCCTACAACATTTCTCATTTCATACAAGCATGGGCACTTACACAGATGCACCCCAAAAAAACCTCCTCCCCCCCCCCCCCCCCTCCCGCTGTATACTCACAGTAACACCCTTGTTTCCAGTAGTACCCAGGGAAACAGTCGTCACACTTGGGCCCCGTAGTGCCATCTTTACACTGGCAGAAGCCTGTCCCATTACACCGGTCATGAACAGAACCCACCTGGTTACAGTTACACTCTGTTGAGAGAGGAGGGAGGGAGAGACGAGAACGAGAGATAGAGAGAGAGATTCGAAGACATGTTAGAAAATATATTTATTTCATTTGGTGTGTGCTTGCATGAGTGCATAAGACACGCACACACACACACTCTCCCTGTGTGCTCTCTCTCCTTTTCTCTCTGCTCTGTATTGATTCGGTGCCAGTCTCAGTGTGCCAGTAGCCTGGCAGGTGAGCTAATGGGGCCTCATTTGTGCTGACTCTAAGGCCTGGTCCCTGCCCCCCCTCCTACCCCCCTCTAGCCTCCCACCGCTCACTTGCAGATGGACTACATCAACACCACAGTCAACTCCAGAGGAATAATAGTCTTATCTCAGTGAGTCAGTGTTTTTTTTTCTGTCTTCATCTGTTTTGTCGTTCTTTTTTCCACGCAGCATTGGTTGGAGATGGAAATGCTGATCTTTCTAAACTGTATTGTTGATCAATGATGCCTTGGTGAATCAACATTTCACACTTTGTTTGTGTAACACACAATGCCTCATGACTATTCTGCAGTAAATGCTCACACACACACACACACACACACACACACACACACACACACACACACACACACACACACACACACACACACACACACACACACACACACACACACACACACACACACACACACACACTGTGACTGACCGATGCAGACACCCTCATCATCCAGTTCAGCTGAGTTATTTCTGAAGTAGCCCAGTCTGCAGTGCTGGCAGTTCTGTCCTCTTGTATTGTGCTTGCAGCTGACACACGTTACGATGTTCAGGTAGTCTATGTAGCTGCAGCGGTTAGAGTGGCCGTAGCACTCACAGTCTGAGAGAAGAGAGAAGAGTTCAAGAATAAGTTGAGAATGGTTATGGGATGGTTAGAGTACAGTAGTGACATTGGAGGGGAGAGAGAAGAGTTAGTGTTATTAACAGTGGGACATAGGACAGTGTTTCCCAACTCCACTCCTCGAGTACCCCCAACAGTTTTAATAAACAGTTAGAGTAGGTTTAGGATATTAACAATTTAGTAACGCTTCAAATATCTTAACGTCAGGCCTTCTGAGTCAATGAATCGATAATGAGTGCTTTCATCATTGTAGAAAGAGAGAGAGATCCTTCCTGTGATTATCTTTGCTGAGGTTTGTACCTAATTAAGGTTTTATTAAGCTTCAGAAGTCAGCTGCAGTGTGTGTGCGCTGCAAGGCATCGCTGTCCTCTAAGGAGGCGTTTACCAGGCATGTTTATGCAAATACATATTTAAATGCACACTAAAAAGTTGGCGTTTAGCTGTTTAATCAGCCATCACATTATTAATTTATTATTGTTTGGTTGATGACACTGAAATATTTAGGGGCTGTTTTGAGAGGGGAGAACTGCGAACTGAGAAGTCAAAAAAAAGAAAACGCACACGCACAGACTCACATAAAATGCTTCTCTCAGTGATAAAAGATGGGTTAGGTGAGAAACGTTACTCAGTAGCTCAATATAAATGCCCAATTACACCACAGATGGGAGAGAGGGAGAATGGGGCATTGTTCCACAAATGCAGGAAAAGTCAAGATGGGACTTCATGGAAGACTGTAAAAAAATATATTGTAACAAGGGAGAGGCTCTTATTTTGAAGGTTCCATGTGCCTATATTAATTGGCATTCAAAATAGGGATGAACAATATTTCTGTCACATATTAGGAGAAGTCCAAGTTAAACATGGAGCTTTGTTTGAATGGTGATAAATAGTGATTAGCAATGACTAGATTAGTGACCGTGAATACAAGATAGTGACAGAGACATGTAGATGCTTACCTTGTGAGCCAAACAACACCAACATGAGGAGGAGGGATGATGGAGCCAGACAGAAGAAACAATGAAAAGGTGGACAACAAAGACACGCAGAGAAAAGGAATCTTTCCACGGTTTTTGCCACTGATCTGGTCATTCAGACAGTGAAAATGTCATAAGGTGAATGCACCAATTTGTAAGTCGCTCTGGATAAGAGCGTCTGCTAAATGACTTAAATGTAAATGTAAATGTAAAATGTCCATATATAACGTTCTTCTTCAATGCTACTCAACACGATCTACTCCTCTAAATATCTACTCTACTAACTCTTCACTGATGTCCACTCACTAAACAAGATTCCATGCCGGATGATGCTTCAGTCTCCTGTACGCATCCCTAGTCACTCCACTGCTAGCTACTATTGTTCTGTGTCTTACCTTTGAAATCATCGTATATGATCCCATACAACTGTCTGGCCTGGGGCTCTCCTCCTGAGATCAAGAGCTTGAGAATCCCTTCAGGAGATGAAGGAATCATTGTTTTAGAAGGGTTTCCTGGATCCAACTTGAATCTGCAACCCAGCACAATATGCAAACAGCCCATGCTAGAGCGCAACAATGTAGCCTATGGGCTACCTATTGCAGCTGCATATTATTGAGAAGTTGTTCCATAGAGATATAATTATAGAGAGGCTGATGTTATAGAGCCCCAATGTCCTGGGAATGGAACAGTTTGTCGCCAATCTTGCTTGGGTACAGTTCAAAACCAGTTTGTTTTACCTCTATGGGTTGGTCATCATCTAGTTATAGTAAGGATATGGCTTCGGAGTAGGGTGACCACATTTAAAATAACCAAATGCGGGACAACAGAATTATGTTGTGGGACAGTGTAGCCTACATGAATACAACATGTTGGCAGCATTCTTCACGTTTTACCGGTGAAACGTCAAAACTGCCTCTGCATGACAATAACTTGTTCTCAATCAGTTTCATGGGAACATGCATTTAGCTCTTCTTCAATTACTTTTTCGTGAGCAAATTAGAGAAGATGGTGAAGATAGAGAAGATGGTGTTAACAAACTATATAACCTTCCTGTATTTAGTTTCAATCCAAAAGAAAATTCTGCCTAGTGCTACCTTGTCCCAGACCTTCTGCTTTCAAACCCTCTCTCTCTCTCTCTTTCTCTCTCTCTCTACCGCACCTGCTGTCTCAACCACTGAACGCTTGAAAGGCAACTGATATTTACTCCTGCGGTGCTGACCTGTTGCACCCTTTACAACCACTGTGATTATTATTTGACCCTGCTGGTCATCTATGAATGTTTAACGTTTGAACATCTTGAAGAACAATCTGGCCTTAATGGCCATGTACTCTTATAATCTCCACCCGGCACAGCCAGAAGAGGGCACCCCTCAGAGCCTGGTTCCCCTATAGGTTTCTTCCTAGGTTCCTGCCTTTCTATGGAGTTTTTCCTAGCCACCGTGCTTCTACATCTGCATTGCTTGCTGTTTGGGGTTCTAGGCTGGGTTTCTGTATAAGCCCTTTGTGACATCTGCTGATGTAAAAAGTGCTTTATAAATACATTTGATTTAGTGGCGGCGCTGTTGAGTTTTGAAAGCATGAGAATATTTTTGGGACTATTCAGAAATGACCAAGGTGGTGTTTTTGGTGCAACAGTAGCATTATAATATGCTATTATATCCGGTTATGTTATGTATAATACCAATGAATCATTATGTAATCGTCGAAGACATTGATTCAGCTTTGATCTAACTTTACTAAACAATCACAGGATCCGGCAGCACTACATCCCTACTGCACCAAATTAGCTAATTAGCCTACTCTTTTTCAGAAACGAGAGACCATGTGTGGCTGTTTTTACGAAAATCTGGGAATATTTGGCCAAGGAAACATTTATGGTTGGTCTCAGGGAATGTAAAACTGTTGGGAAGGGAGACTTTTATTACGGGATTGAGTGAAGTAGCAGCAAATATGTTGAATGAGCAATGAGCATGGAGAGCCTCATAAGTTTGATGAAATCACCTTATATCTTTCAGTCTAATAAGGCTATTTACTTACTTTTGTAGCTCGCTGTCAGAAGCATGAATAAAGTAGTTAGGCAACTGTCCTATCTAAGTTTAGCTGGAATGTAGCCTGATGCCTTGTCTTGCCTATGTCAGATCTCAGCAACGATTGGAGAAGTGTTTAACAGCACCAGTACCACATCCTTATGATAAATATGTTTTCTTTAGTGCAACATGACTGCAAGAGACAGGTTGGAATGTCTGACTGAAATACGGGACACATCTAGTCGTTTTCTAAATTAGCGGTGTTTGAATTTGTTGATAAAATGCGTGATTGTTTGGTTGTGGAACTAAGGGCCAAAATGTGGGACTGTACCGGACAATCCGGGACATGTGGTCACCCTACTTGGGAGAGATGGAATCTACCGGATCCTAGCCTACACACTAGCATAAGTTCTACCTTTCTTTTTTGCATACTCTCTCTCCTCTTCACTCTCTTCCTCCTCCCACTTCTTCTTCTCCTCTTCTCTCCCAGGGGGCTCTAAGGTCTCCTGACCCAAGCTTCCCCACTCAGGTGTTTCGAGAACTTCCTCTGGATCACCACAGAGGAAGAATGAGAGATTTGAGATCTATTTCTCTACAGGTTGATTAGTGCTGTCTGACTGCTCCCAGTTTCAAGCTCCAACTTCGACAGGCTTCGACTGATCAACAGCTTTACACTCACTAGTACTACACACTAGCTCTATACATGTACAGCTCATCCACAGAAGATACCTTCAGTCTTTTTTCCTGTGTCCTCCTCCCTCCCCTCCTCTTTCTCTGCCTCTTTCTCAGAGGCTTTCCCGGTCTCCTGTGTGCCACCCGTCCCCTCCACTTCAGGCATTGGAGGAGCTGTGAGCACCAAAGGATCACATCATTCATTGATTTGTTATTTTGTTTGTTCATTAGTTTGTTCATCCCTTCGTCTGTTCATTCATTCATTCACAATACTAGTGTACCTAATTGATCCAGTCTATTTCAAAGGAGCACAATGAGTTATAAAACTACTAACTAATGCAGTCTTTCATATCCTACAAATCCTATCCTACATGACAGATACCTTCTGCCTCAATCTCCTTCTCCTTCTTTACCACTTCCTCCTTCTCTCCTTCTCTCTCAGAGGGGCTCTCACTCTCTCCAGGGCCCTCTGCCTCAGGTTGGGGGGGAACTGTGAGAGTCAGAAAGGGTCCGAAAAACCGAAGTCAGAATTTGTTCACTTCGCCTCATCCCCTATGAACTACAAACTACAGGTCACTGGGAAAAACGTTACATTTTACACAGCTAGCAAGCTATAACCTTTATTTCTCTCCTTCTCTGTTGTCGTCTCTTTCTTTTCCTTTTTCTCCTCCATCCGCTCATCTTTGCCAGAGGGCTTTTCTCTTTTCCCAGAGTCCACTGCTTCAGGCTTTTGGGTGACTGCGAAGCGAGCACCAGTGAGACATGAGCACTCTCAGAAAATAGTAAAAAAGCCATGTCCATAACTCTGGTACCGCAAAACTTCAATTAATAGCCCAGGCGTTTATTTGCTTAAATCACTGAACACAACAGGGAGATTTCTAAGGGTTTGTACTCCCGAAGTTGTTTACTGTTTTTGTGCTTGCCTGTTAGCTAGCAGTTCTCTGCTGTTAGCAGCTAATGGCTAGCAGTTTCTTGCTGGCGAGTCATTACAAAATTATTTAATGTAACAAATAAAACGAAATGAATCATGTTTATTTGAAACAGGCATTTATTTGCTGAAATGTGTGCTGTTGCCCAGGTATTAAAAGGGACAGGCGGCTATTTGAGACTCAGCGTTTAATTGAAGTTTTTTGTAATAGGATTTAATCAGACGCACAAAACAGACAATGTATCGATTTGAGTTGGATCTCCGTCAGGTCATACCACTGTAAACGCACATACATACATAATCTCAGAGGCATGTAGGCTACATCTGATCAATTTAATAAATAAATATAAATATTACACAGTATACATACAGTGCATTCGGAAAGTATTCAGAACCCTTCATGTTTTCCACATTTTGTTACGTTACAGCCTTAATTAAATTACATATTTGACTCATCAATCTATAAACAATACTCCATAATGACAAAGTGAAAACAGGTTTTCAGAAATGTTTGCAAATGAAATAAAAAATAAAAAACAAAAATACATTATTTACATAAGTATTCAGACCCTTTGTTATGAGACTCGAAATTGAGCTCAGGTGCATCCTGTTTCCATTGATCATCCTTGAGATGTTTCTACAACTTGATTGGAGTCCACCTGTGGTAAATTATATTGATTGGACATTGGAAAGGCACACACTTGTCTATATAAGGTCCCACAGTTGACAGTGCATGTCAGAGCAAAAATCAAGCCACGAGGTCGAAGGAATTGTCCGTAGAGCTTCAAGACAGGATAGTGTCGAGGAACAATCCTTCGCAGCATTGAAGGTCCCCAAGAACACAGTGCCCTCCATCATTGTTAAATGGAAGAAGTTTGGAACCACCAAGACTCTTCCTAGAGCTGGCCACCCGGTCAAACTGAGAGATCGGGTAGAAGGGACTTGGTCAGGGAGGTGACCAAGAACCCGATGGTCACTCTGACAGAGCTCCTCTGTCAAGATGGGAGAACCTTCCAGAAGGACAACCATCTTTGCAGCACTCCACCAATCAGGCCTTTATGGTAGAGTGGAAGCCACTCTTCAGTAAAAGGCACATGACAGCCAGCTTGGAGTTTGGCAAAAGGCACCTAAAGGACTCTCAGACCTGAAAATAGCTGTGCAGCGATGCTCCCCATCCAACCTGAGAGAGCATGAGAGGATCGGCAGAGAAGAATGGGAGACACTCCCCAAATACAGATGTGCCAAGCTGTATTCTACCCAAGAAAACTCGAGGCTGTAGTCACCGCTGAAAGTGCTTCAACAAAGTACTGAGTAAAGGGTCTGAATACTTATGTAAATGTGATATTTCAAATGTTTGTTTTTTATAAATTTGCTAAAATGTATAAAAACCTGTTTTTGCTCCGTCAATATGGGGTATTGTGTGTAGATTGATGAGGGGGAAAAAACGATTTAATCAATTTTAGAATAAGGCTGTAACGTCTGAATACATTCCGAATACACTGTATATGGAAAAACATCCATGCATTTTGATTTGTTTATCCTTATGGGTGTGCAATAGATTAAAAACAAGTGAGACAAATGTGTCAATCATTTTGTATATTATATAAGGAAAATGGGAAAATGCAGCCAGCCTCTGAGGAGCAGAACATATCTAGTTCCACGTTTAGACCTCATGGAGAGGTGGATATTCCTCAACATTATTGTTGAGGAAATGTATCCAAAAGGACTCTCGTCTCAGGAGGAAATTGTCAATATTGCGTGACATTTTCACATGTTCAATTCCCAGGTATTGAAGAGAGGACAATTTGTGCTTTGCTTGGGAAAAGTGCAAAGCAAGGGACATTTGATATCATTATTCCTTATGCAACTCCTTTGTTCTGTGATTTTTAAGCGTTCTGAACCCCTTTCCCACATACCCCAATCCGCATGGACACTTGATCAAATAAAGGACATTTGTGGTGTTGCAGGATATTGTGCCTTTAATTTGTGTCTCTTTGCAAGTCTCTGGGTGAATAAAAACCTGCCATTTGTTAATCAAGTTGTCCTGAGTGCAATACTCACATAAGCCTACATAATTCCCATTGGGAATATCACTAAGAAAGTGTCTTGCTGGGGTGTTCACACAGGGCAAGTGTGCGTAGAGAGCGCGCTGGACCTTACGCCATTACACGTGGTTCCTCCTACTCCGCCCATGACATCGATTTCAACTCCAGCCTTCCCAGCCAGGGTGAGAGGCATTTTTTAGGCCTTGGCAGGGGAAATACAGGCCCAACATCATACCCTCACCACGGAAGAAGATGCGGTGGGGGAAGCGCAAACACTTACAATGGAGAACGCAGGTCGGCCCACATGACACAGAGCCAGAAAAGTTGAATGTGATAAATCTATCCAGCAAGTCCCTATCTGAACCTTGTATCTGCTCTCAGCAAAGGCGTATCATTTGTACTAACAACACATTGTAATGACTTTAACGTTTACAGTATGTCGATTTTCAACCGTTTTTCAGAATTCTAAGACTGATGAAATTATTTGCTACAAATGATACTGTGTCTATTGGAAATGCCCATAATGATGACACAAATGACATGGGAAATGAGAATGCATCCTAAATAAACTTACCCTCAATGCAACGAATATGTAGCAAGTCTGCTATTTTCAGCGGTAAATCCACCTTTATGCCTCAGAGAAAGAATGCGTCACTGGAAACATATTCAAGACCAAGTAAAAAAAAATGTGAATACAAGGTGTTGAGTAACTTGCCCAAAGACAGGAGCTTTGAGCGATTTGAACAAATATTTTACTGTCATTGTCATTGTGAAGCCTTCCGATAAAAGTAGTGCACTATTGGTACAGAACCTGGTGGATTACCTGGTGGACTATGAGACAGAGATGAATTGACAATTGTCTGACAATGTTTTGTATCAGAAACTCCCTTTGGACCTTACTTCCCAGTTAAATACCTCTATTCATGACAAGCTCAAGCTCCTGTATATCTTGGCGGAGAGGAAATCCGTAAGAATGAGTACAACGACCTATTATTGCCGGAATTGGAAGCCTGACAAAAAAAGATCCACTTTTGTTGACTCATTTCTCAAGCCATGTGTCTCCTCCTTACCCTCCTTCACTGGGAACTTTGGTGACATGATTAACGTACTCAAGAAGATTCCCCAGATCAATGAAAACACACTACTGGCCTGTTTTGACTTTGAAAACCTATACATGTCTATACCCCACCAAGGTAGACTAGAGGCCCTGAGCTTCTTTTTGGAACAATGCCTTATAGACTCTCAGCCTAGCTCCTCACGTATCAGAGACTTAGCAGTGCTGGGACTCACAAATAACTGTTTTATGTTTAGAAGTTACTTTTTCCTACAAACAAAGGGAACCACTATGGGGAGTATGATGGCACCCAATTATGCCAATCATTATATGGGACTCTTAGAACATGAACACATTCACAAGCCTGAGCAAAATAACTTTCTATCCGAGATCAAACTATATCAACGTTATATACAGTTGCAGTTGGAAGTTTACATGTACCTTAGCCAAATACATTTAAACTCAGTTTTTCACAATTCCTTACATTTAATCCTAGTAAAAATTCCCTGTCTTAGGTCAGTTATGATCAACACTTTCTTTTAAGAATGTGACATTTCCGAATAATAGTAGAGAGAATGATTTATTTCAGCTTTCATCACATTCCCAGTTGGTCAGAAGTTTACATACACTCAATTAGTATTTGGTAGCATTGCCTTTAAATTGTTTAACTTGGGTCAAACATTTCGGGTAGCCTTCCACAAGCTTCCCTCAATAAGTTGGGTATAATTTTGGCCCAATAATTTTGGCCCATTACTCCTGACAGAGCTGGTGTAACTGAGTCAGGGTTGAAGGCCTCCTTGCTCGCACACGCTTTTCAGTTCTGCCCACAACTTTTCTAAGCTGTCAGGGCTTTGTGATGGCCACTTCATACCTTGACTTGTTGTCCTTAAGCCATTTTGCCACGACTTTGGAAGTATGCTTGGAGTCATTGCCCATTTGGAAGACCCATTTGTGACCAGGGTTTAACTACCTGACTGATGTTGCTTCAATATATCCACATAATTGTCCTCCTCATAATGCCATCTATTTTGTGAAGTGCATCAGTACCTCCTGCAGCAAAGCAAACCCACAACATGATGCTGCCACCCCCGTGCTTCACGGTTGGGATGGTGTTCTTTGGCTTGCAAGCCTCCCCATTTTTCCTCCAAACATAAAGATGGTCATTATGGCCAAACAGTTCTATTTTTGTTTCATCAGATCAGAGGACATTTCTCCAAAAAGTACGATATTTGTCCACATGTGCAGTTGCAAACCGTAGTCTGCTTTTTTATGGCGGTTTTGGAGCAGTGTTCTTCTTCCTTGCTGAGCGGCATTTCAGGTCATGTCGATATAGGACTCGTTTTACTGTGGATATAGATACTTTTGCACCTGTTTCCTCCAGCATCTTCACAAGGTCCTTTGCTGTTGTTCTGGGATTGATTTGCACTTTTCGCACCAAAGTACGTTCATCTCTAGGAGACAGAACGCGTCTCCTTCCTGAGCGGTATGACGGATGCGTGGTCCCATGGTTTTTATATTTGAGGACTATTGTTTGTACAGATGAACATGGTGCCTTCAGGCATTTGGAAATTGCTCCCAAGGATGAACCAGACTTGTGGAGGTCTACAATCATTTTTCTGGGGTTTTGGCTGATTTCTTTTGATTTTCCCCATGATGTCAAGCAAAGAGGCACTGCGTTTGAAGGTAGGCCTTGAAATACATCCACAGGTACACCTCCAATTGACTGAAATGATGTCAATTAGCTTCTAAAGCTTCTAAAGCTTCATCATTAACGGAAATTTACCAAGCTGTTTAAAGGCACAGTCAACTTAGTGTATGTGAACTTCTGACCCATTGGAATTGTGACACATTGAATTATAAGTAAAATAATAAAAATGAATTGTGTCATGCACAAAGTAGATGTCCTAACCGACTTGCTAAAACTATAGTTTGTTAACAAGAAATTTGTGGAGTCGTTGAAAAACTCGTTTTAATGACTCCAACCTAAGTGTATGTAAACTTCCGACTTCAGATGTAGATGATACACTACATGATCAAATGTATGTGGACACCTGCTCGTTGAACATCTTACTCCAAAATCATGGGCATTAATATGGAGTTGGCTTCCCTGTTCCTGCTATAACAGCCTCCACTCTTCATGGAAGGCTTTCCACTAGATGTTGTAACATTGCTGCTGGGACTTCCTTCCATTCAGTCACAAGAGCAATAGCAAGGTCCGGCGCTGATTTTGTGGGATTAGGCCTGGCTCTCAGTCTCCATTCCAATTCATTTTAAAGGTGTTTGATTAGGTTGAGGTCAGGGCTCTGTGCAGGCCAGTCAAGTTCTTCCACACCGATCTCAACAAACAATTTCTGTATGGACCTTGCTTAGTCTATTGGGGGCATTGTCATGTTGAAACAGGAAAAGGCCTTCACAAAACTGTTGTCACAAAGTTGGAAGCACAGAATTGTCTAGAATGTCATTGTATGTTGTAGCATTAAGATTTCCTTTCACTTGAACTAACGGGCCTAGCCAGAACCATGAAAAACAGCCCCAGACCATTTTTCATCATATCATCTATCATCTATCCTATATCTAGTGTTTCTTGCAGGTATCATAGGTAGAATTCTCCTGGCATCCGCCAAATCCAAATTTGTCAGTTGGACTGCCAGGATGGTGAAGTGTGATTCATCACTCCAGAGAACGCATTTCCACTGCTCCAGAGTCCAATGGCGGCGAACTTTACACCAGTCCAGCCGACGCCTGGCATTGTGCGTGTTGATCTTAGGCTTGTGTGCGGCTGCTCGGCCATGGAAACCCATTTCATGAAGCTCCTGACGAACAGTTCTTGTGCTGATGTTACTTCCGGAGGCAGTTTGGAACTCAGTATTGAGTGTTGCAACCGAGGACAGACGATTTTTACATGCTACGCACTTCAGCACTCGCGTTCCTGTTCAGTGAGCTTGTGTGGTCTACCATTTCGCGACTGAGCCATTGTTGCTCCTAGACAATTCCACTTTAAAAATATAAGCACTTACAGTTGACCAGTGCCGCTCTAACATGCAGAAATTTGACTTAGAAAGGTGGCATCCTATAACAGTGCCACGTTGAAAGTCACTGAACTCTTCAGTAAGGTCATTCTACTGCCAATGTTTGTCTATGGAGATTGCATGGCTGTGTGCTCGATTTTATACACCTGTCAGCAACCGATGATTCTGAAATAGCCACATACCTTTGTTGATGTAGTGTATTTTGGTATTATTTGCTGGGACTCCCATCGAACTTGAGATGTTCCATGTTACGCTCATGGCCCTTAGACAAGATGGCGCTGACAAACATCGCCACCCTGTTCCTAGCTCCTAGTCTTATTCCTTACATTATTCATACAGAACGTTTCTTGCATTATTCCCTACAGCCGAAAATCATTTTTGGATATTTGATCGGCGGTCACTCAAACAGCATTTTGACCAAAAATGTGACTTTCCTGAATTTGATCCTTTGTTCGTACCCCACAAGGCAATTCCATTGAGACCAGGGGCTGCTCCAAGACGACATCGACAGAGAACAGGAATTTGGAGTGGGCTTTTATTCCGACTCAGGAGGCGTGCATACCGTCCACCGCTTCGGAGTATATTACTCGCCAATGTTCTGTCCCTGAACAATAAAGTAGACGTGCTCAGGAAGAGGATCTCATTCCAGAAAGACCTCAGGGACTGTAACATGCTCTATTTCAAGAAATCATGGCTCTCTCTGGATATACTGTCCCTGTCCATTACAGTCAGCAGGGTTCTCCGTACATCGCACGGACAGGAAGAAAGAACTCCCTGGGAAAAAGAAAGGCGGAGGTGTATGTTTCATGATTAACTCATGGTGTGATTGTGGTAACGTACAGTCTTTTTGTTTGACCATTGCTACTCTCCCTTCCAGGACGGCCACAAGGCCCTCCCTTCAGCAAACCAGATCACGCCTCCATTCTGCTCTTCCCCTCCTATAGGCAGAAACTTCAGCAGGAAGTACCTGTGGTAAGGACTCTTCAACATTGGTCTGACCAATCGGCATCTATGCTTCAAGATTGTTTTAATCATGCGGACTGGGATATCTTCCGAGTTGCCTCTGAGATTAGCATTGACGTACACACTGAATTGGTGACTGAGTTCATCAGGAAGTGCATAGAGGATGTTGCATAAAGTGGAGTGTCAATTCAACAGCTCAGACACGAGATGTATGTGTCAGAGACTCCAGACAATCACAGATAATGAAGCTAAAAACCAGCCATGTCGCGGACACCGACACCTTCCTCCCAGACAAGCTAAACACTTTCTTCGCCCGCTTCGAGGAAAACACTGTGCCGCTGACGCGGGCTAACACCGCTCACGAGGACAGTGAGCTCTTGTTATCTGTGGCCGACACGAGTAAGACATTTACAGTTAACCCTCGCAAGGCTGACAGGCCAGCCGGCATCCCAAGCCGTGTTCTCAGAGGATGTGGAGTGTTTACGGACATAATCAATCTCTCCCTATTCCAGTATGTTCTTCCCAATTGCTTCAAGATGCCCACCATTGTTCCAATACCCAAGAAAGCGAAGGTAACTGAACTAAATTACTATCGCCCTGTCGCACTCACTTCTGTCATCATGAAGTGCTTTGAGAGACTAGTTAAGGAACATATGACCTCCACCTTACCCGACACCCTAGACCCACTACAATTTGCATACCGCCCCAACAGATCCATGGATGACGCAATCGCCATCGTACTGCACAGTGCCCCATCTGGACAAGAGGAATACCTATGCAAGAATGCTGTTCACCGACTACAACTCAGCCTTCAACACCGTAGTGCCCTCCAAGCTAATCATTACGCTCAGGGCCCTGGGTCTGAACCCCGCCCTGTGCAACTGGGACCTAGAATTCCTGATGGCCGACCCCAGGTGGTGAAGGTAGGCAACAACACCTTTGTTACGCTGCTCTTTAACACGGGGCGCCTACAAAGGGGTGACTAAACCAAATTAATTCTCATTGAAAGCAAGTTTAAGAAGCGGTAGATCGGTTCTATGTGTGCTATTTCTATGCTTCCCATTCTTAAGTTTTGTTCTTGCGTCTTACTTTCAGTTTTGTACAGCAACTTCAAACAGCTGAAAATACAATATTTTTGGATAAGGAAAATATATTTCACAGCGGTTTAGATGGTAGAATGATTCTCTACACAATGAATGCTTGTTTTGTCATGTAAACTGAAATTAGGCAAACTATTCGAACGCTAGCAACCAGGAAATTGCGGAGCGATTTCTGCAAAGTGCAGGTTTAAGTCGAATGATCATCTTACACTGAACATAAATACAAACGCAACATGTAAAGTGTTGGTCCCATGTTTCATGAGCTGAAATAAAAGATTGCAGAAATTTTACATACGCACAAAAAGCTTATTTCTCTCAAACCTTGTGCAATTTTTTTTTTACATCCCTGTTAGTGAACATTTCTCCTTTGCCAAAATAATCCGTCCACCTGATAGGTGTGGCATATCAAGAAGCTGATTAAACAGCATGATCATTACATAGATGCACCTTGTGCTGGGGACAACAAAAGGTCACTAAAATGTGCAGTTTTGCCACACAATACAATGCCACAGATGTCTCATGTTTTGAAGGAGCATGCAATTGGCATGCCAACTGCAGGAATGTCCACCAGGGCTGTTGCCAGATAATTGAATGTTGATTTCTCATTCATAAATTTGGCAGTGTGTCCAACCGTTCTGACAACCACAGACCATGTGTATGGTGTCGAGTGGGCGAGCTGTTTGCTGATGTCAACTTTGTGTGCCCCGTGGTGGCAGTGGGGTTATGGTATGGGTAGGCATAAAGTACAGACAACGAACACAACTGCATTTTATCGATGGCAATTTAAATGCACAGAGATACCGTAACAAGATTCTGAGGCCCATTTTTGAGCCATTCATCCTTCGCCATCACCTCAAATTTCAGCATGATAATGCACTACCCCATGTCTCAAGGATCTGTACACAATTCCTGGAAACTGAAAATGACCTAGTTCTTCCATGGCCTGCATACTCACCAGACATGTCACCCATTGAGCACGTTTGGGATGCTCTGGATCGACGTGTACGACAGTGTTTTCCAGTACCCACCAATATCCAGCAATTTCGCAAAGCCATTGAAGAGGAGTTGCATTCCACAGGTCACAATCAACAGCCAGATCAACTCTATGCGATGGAGATGTGTCGCGCTGCATAAGGCAAATTGTGGTCACACCAGACACTGACAAGTTTTCTGATCCACGGCCCTCCTTTTTTTTTTAAGGTATCCGTGACCAACAGATGCATATCTTTATTCCCAGTAAAGTTTAATCCATAGATTAGGGCCTAATTTATTTATTTTAATTGACTGATTTCCTTATATGAACTGTTACTCAGTAAAATCTTTGAAATTGTTGCATGTTGCATTAATATTTTTGTTCAGTATAGTTTCACCATGGACTTTGATTACTCTCGGGTCAGCTTCTTAGACATTGAGATCACCAAAGGAAATGACACACTCGTTACCAATCTATACAGGAAGCCCTAAGATCGAAACACGCTTCCAAGAAGTGATAGTTTCCACCCCATTCCTCTAAAGAAAAGCCTCCAGATCAGTCAGTTTAAATGTGTCCTCAGAACCTGTAGCACTGATGCTGCTTTCTCCCAACAAAGCAGTCTTGATTAACAGATTCCATGAGAAAGGTTATCCTGAGGAGTGCTTACAATCAGTTGCGGAGTGCATCATGGATACTAGCCAATTGGACAGCGTGAAACCCTCGGTGCGCAAAATGACTGACCCTAGAATACAATGTATTGTGGAATATTCTCCTCTGGGAAATTCCATGCAAGATGCAATTAAAAACATTGGCATATTGTCAGTTCAGACCCTAGATGCTCCACTATCTTTAAAGAACCATCAAGAGTCGTGTTTTAAAGGCCACAAAATCTCAGAGACATGTTAGTGAAAGCGGACCTCCCACCCCCACGTCCAGCGAGACCCTTTCTCAGTGATACTCCGGATAAGAAATATGTAGGGTGAATTCGGAAAGAGTGGGACCTCGTATAAACTGGGACAGCTTAATCCTGACTCATTTATTTATTGGTTTGACAAGAGAAGAATCTAAACTATTGTTACTAAGCCCTTGTAGATAAACCACATGATCAAAATCACATCACTTCATTGGTGTGACATCATAGAGGAGGGCAGAGCAAGCTTCAAACAGGAATCTCATTCCGCAAAGCACATGGTAAGATCATAGCTTTCTTTCTGTTTTGATGTAGGGTAGGTAGCATAAATGTAACCACATCTAACATATGGATGTGCATTAGTATACGTATTGAAAATCCAAATGCAACACCTTACTTTTGAATTTTTGGAGTTATTACAAAAAACGATCATAATTCCAAAGAATGCCGGAAAATGTTTTTCCGGGGTATGATGTAATGTGGAGGACCCGGGAAGCCAGCCTATTCCCTATAATGTAAATACCAACAGAAATAACTTCAAATATATAAGTTAAAATTAAACCAAATTGTTTGCACTCATCACTACTGGTTTCAGCTAACTTACTAACAAATAATTTATGTATTTATTGTTAGAAATCAACTTGCAAAGTTTCTAGCCAACTAGCCTACTAACATTAGCCCTACCAGCCTGCTAATGTTATATTAGCACTGAATGAATCAGCCAGTTGCTATCAACACCTAGCTTATGACATTAAAGTAAACCAAAGATTTGGAAATACATAACACCATCTAACCAAATAACAAAGAATGTTAGCTATATGTAGTTCTCTTAGCCAGCAAGCTAACATTAGCTATTAGCCCAGCCAGCGCAGCCAACCAGCACGGCTATGGTCAGCATGCTAGAGCCCAACTACTGGAGACCAGTTAGACCACAACTAATAGAACACAACTAAAACATAACTGCAGATCAAAAGAGCAGAGACTTGCAAATTGATGGCTGGGTACCATCCAATGGTAAGATTTAGGGAAAATCCTATCGCTATAGCGAGAAAAATCCAAAATAAATAGATTCCAGATGTCAGCCAGCGAGCGTGCTAGCACTAAACAAAGGTGGGAAAAGTTACAAAACTCCCGTAGCCTACTTCACATAGAACATGCCAAAAAGTTTACAAAACAAAAAGGAGAGCAGACGAGGTACCACTGCTACGCAATTAGAGTAAGCAGGTATGATTTTCTCTTTCGTTTTGAGCCAACGGCAAGAAGGCCCCAGAACCTGCAGTGCTAACGGGTTTCCACTAAACAACACAGCCATAAAGTCTGTAAAGAGCATGCATTTTGGCTAACGTTAGCCAGCTTGAGCTAGCTACTGAGCTAGCATACAAACTCAATATCTCATATCAAATCAAATTGTATTTGTCACATGCGCCGAATACAACAGCTGTATCCCTTACCGTGAAATGCTTACTTATAAGCCCTTAACCAACAATGAAGTTCAAGAAATAGAGTTAAGAAAATATTTACTAAATAAACTAAAGTGAACCCCCCCCCAAAAATCTAAAAGTAACAGATGAAAATTACATAAGAATAACGAGGCTATATACAGGGGGTAACGGTACCAAGTCAATGTGCGGGGGTACAGGTTTGTCGAGGTAATTTGTAAAGTGACTATGCATAGATAACAAACAACGAGTAGTAGCAGTTTAAAAATAAGGGGAGGGGGGGTGTTAATGTAATGTAAATAGTGTGGGTGGCAATTTGATTCATTGTTCAGCAGTCTTATGGTTTGGGGGTAGAAGCTATTGGTCCTAGACTTGGCGCTCCAGTACTTTTTGGGGACTTGCTCTGAAGCCACCTAGTATATAGGTCCTGGATGTTAGGAAGTTTGAACCCAGTGATGTAATAGGCCGTACGCACTACCTTCTGTAGCGCCTTACAGTCAGATGTCGAGCAGTTGCCATACCAGGCGGTAATGCAACTGGTCAGGATGTTCTCGATGGTGCAGCTGTAGAACTTTTTGAGGATTTGAAGACCCATGCCAAATCTTTGGTGAACTTGAAATTCTCGACCTGCTTCACTTCAGCCCCGTCAACGTTAATGGGGCCTGTTTGGCTCTCCTTTTCCTATAGTCCACGATCGGCTCCTTTGTCTTGCTTACATTGAGGGAGAGGTTGTTGTCCTGATAACACAATGCCAGGTCTCTGACCTCCTCCCTATAGTTGTCGTTATCGTTGTCGGTGATCAGGCCTACCACTGTTGTGTCGTCAGTAAACTTAATGGTGTTGGAGTCGTGCTTGGCCACGCAGTCGTGGGTGAACAGGGAGTACAGGAGGGGCACACACCCCTGAAGGGCCCCAGTGTTGAGGATCAGCGGGTCAGAAGTGTTCTTGCCTACCCTTATCACCTGGGGGCGGCCCGTCAAGAAGTCCAGGATCCAGTTGCAGAGGGAGGTGTTAAGTGTCAGGGTCCTTAGCTAAGTAATGAGCTTTGAGGAGAACTATGGTGTTGAACGCTGAGCTGTAGTCAATGAACAGCATTCTCACAAGGTGTTCCTTTTGTCCAGTTGGGAAATGGCAGTGTGGAGTGCGATTGAGATTGCGTCATCTGTGGATCTGTTGGGATGGTATGCGAATTGGAGTGGGTCTAGGGTTTCCGGCATGATGGTGTTGATGTGAGCCATGACCATCCTTTCAAAGCACTTCATGGCTACCAATGTGAGTGCTACGGGGCGGTAATTATTTAGGCAGGTTACCTTCGCTTTCTTGGGCACAGGGACTTTAGTGGTCTGTTTGAAACATGTAAGTATTACAGACTCAGTCAGGGAGAAGATGAAAATGTCAGTGAGGACACTTGCCAGTTGGTCCGCGCATGCTTTGAGTACACGTCCTGGTAATCTGACTGGCCCCGTTGTTTTGTGAATGTTGACATGTTGAAAGGTCTTGCTCACATTGGCTATGGAGAACCTGATCACACAGTCTTCTGGAACAGCTGGTGCTCTCATGCATGCTTCAGTGTTGCTTGCCTCGAAGCAATCATAAAAGGTATTTAGCTCATCTGGTAGGCTCGCGTCACTGGGCAGCACGCGGCTGGGTTTCCCTTTGTAGTCCGTAATATTCTTCAAGCCCTGCCACATCCGACGAGCATCAGAGCAGGTGCAGAAGGATTCAATCTTAGTCCTGTATTTACGCTTTGCCTGTTTGATGGTTCGTCTGAGGGCATACCTGGATTTCTTATAAGCGTCCGGATTAGTGTCCCATTACTTGAAAGCGACAGCTCTAGCCTTTAGCTCGGTGTGGATGTTGCCTGTAATCCATGGCTTCTGGTTGGGAAATGTATGTACTGTCTCTGTGGGGAAGACGTCGTCGATGCAATTATTGATGAAGTCGGTGACTAAGGTGGTATACTCCTCAATGCCATTGGATGAATCCCGGAACATATTCCAGTCTGTTCTAGCAAAACAGTCCTGTAGCGTAGCATCCCGCGTCATCTGACCACATCCGTATTGAGCAAGTCACTGGTTGAGTTTTTGTTTGTAAGCAGGTATGTAAGAAGGATATAATTATGGTCAGATTGCCAATGGAGGGTGAGGAAGAGCTTTGTGTGTGGAGTAAAGGTGGTCTAGAGTTTTTTTTCCTCTGGTTGCACATTCTGGCAGAAATT
This sequence comes from Salvelinus fontinalis, assembly GCF_029448725.1. Classification (NCBI taxonomy): domain Eukaryota; kingdom Metazoa; phylum Chordata; class Actinopteri; order Salmoniformes; family Salmonidae; genus Salvelinus; species Salvelinus fontinalis. Next base: position 10,906,527 of record NC_074674.1, read on the forward strand.
TGGTAAAACGGATTTAAGTTTGCCTGCATTAAAGTCCCCGGCCACTAGGAACGCCGCTTCTGGATGAGCATTTTCTTGTTTGCTTATGGCCTTATACAGCTTGTTGAGTGTGGTCTTTTTGCCGGCATCGGTTTGTGGTGGTAAATAGATGGCTCTCTTGGTAGATAGTGTGGTCTACAGCTTATCATGAGGTATTCTACCTTAGGCGAGCAATACCTCGAGGCTTCTTTAATATTAGACATCACACACCAGCAGTTATTGACAAATAGACACAAACCCCCGCCCCTCGTCTTACCAGATGTAGCTGCTCTGTCCTTCCTATGCATGGAGAAGCCAGCCAGTTCTATATTGTGTCGTCGTTCAGCCACGACTCTGTGTATCAGATTTCAGGTAAGACCCAAATGCATACTGTGTTGATGTAACAATGATTATTGCAACAACAGGGGCAGGCAAACAACAGGTCAAGGCAGGGGGTTGATAATCCAGAGTAGTGGGGCCAAGGCACAGGACGGCAGGCAGGCTCTGATTCAGGACAGTGTGTGGGATGAATCAGAATTTGTTGGGTAACATAGATAAATAAGATGTTTTATTTACATAATAAGCTTATGTGAGATACTTGTCATTAGAATGTCTCCTTTTGGACTATACTGTTGGCAGTTGCACTTTTCCCTTCTCAGCTAGGGAAAAGTCACTTGGGGCCCAGAGAGGGGAGAGGTCAGGCTTGTCTTTTACATGTCTGGTAATATGCAGAATATCAGAAAGGGAGAGGTCAGAATGGAACATTGTCTTCATATGTGAATGTATCTGTTAAACCATGTGAAGGGATGATTAAGGGGGAACCAATTATCTCTTGGCTCCACAATGTCTGTGCGCAAGTCACTCCCCTCAGTGAGCTTGTCCAGGAGTGGATTGTATTTGAGATGGGGGTATCTAGAGTTGACAATTGATATATGCCAATGGATGAGGTAATGTTTTTGTACTATGAAGTACCAGGAACGAGATTAGAACATCGTCTTACTCATTTCTCAAGTAGAAGGCCCATTGTGAAGTTTTCCTAAGATTTGTGGTTCATCATGTGAGTTGAGAGGGGTGTATCTTGGCTATAAAAGATCTTGGTATTCTTTTGTAGGCACTCTCAGAATTCATTATAGACGTAATTGATCTGAGAGTCAAAGGGCGATTTTGAAGCTCATATGATTAAAGATGAAATTTAAGTATAACTCTGACTGGTGTGTGGTTTATAACTCTCCTCATTTGGTAATACAGGAAATTGCCACGACAACAGGCAAGGGTCAAAACCAGGAGGACGAGAAAAAGAGAGACTGGGGAAAAGCAGGAGCTGAGACAAAATGCTGGTTGACTTGAACCAACAAGGCGAACTGGCACAGACAGACAAAAAACATAGGTATAAATACCCAGGGGATAAGTGGGGAAGATGGGCGACACCTGGAGGGGGGTGGAGACAAGCACAAGGACAGATGAAACAGATCAGGGCGTGACACTGTGAAACATAAGATAGTACAGTTTTTAATGTCCCGTTGGTAGGATAGTCTTGATCGTAGATCGTGCAGTTTGTTTTCCAATGATTGCACGTTGGCCAATAATACGGAGGCAAGAGGTGGTTTACGTACACGTCGGCAAATTCTTACAAGGCACCCCGCCCTCCTCCCCCTTTTCTTCCGTCTTTTCTTCACACTGATGATGGGGATTTGGATCTTGTCTGACAAAGCAGTATATCCTTCAAGTCGGACTCATTAGAGAAAAAATATGTGTCCAGTTCGAGGTGAGTAATTGCTGTTCTGATGTCCAGAAGCTGTTTTCGGTCATAAGAGATAGTAGCAGCAATATTATGTACAAAATGAGTTACAAGCAATGCAAAAAAAATATTTAAAAAATAGCACAGTTGATTAGGAGCCTGTAAAACAGCAGCCATTGTATACGTTGAGAAATAGTGTATTCCGGGTAGTTCCAAAGATATCTCGAAATAAGTTAATATATATGTAAAAATATATATATGTTACGTTGGTGAGTTAAAACTCATGCTTCCTACCCTTTTAAGGTTATAAAACAGTCATAAAAAATGCACAGTGACAAATTGTGACTTAAATGTGCATACTATGTACTGCTATATCACAATACAAAAAAAGTATCCAATATTATATTAAAATGTTGTTTTTCAGTCATGTTTTAGTTGGCCCGCTTACCAACCATATTTAGCTAAAGTAGGACAGCATGGGGTAGAGTAGTTCTTCCTTTTTTAAGTTATGACGCTACCGTTTGTGGTAGATGGTGGCAGATTGTGGTAAATTGCAACAATGGCTGACACTAACGTGCCATAGAATTGTAGCTGAAGAGGGACAGTCTTATAGGCTTTTCCAATGGAGGAAAGAGATCCAATTTATGTTAGGGACCACCTGTACTTAGGTTATGCAGGGCTGTCTGGTTCTTGTAGTACTATATCCTTGTAGTAATGTTATTAGTACTGTTATTTGAGTGAATTCAGAAAAAGTGGGACACTTTTTGCAGGTCAATCAATCAATCAAATGTATTTACATCAGCCAATGTCACAAAGTGCTGTACAGAAACCCAGCCTAAAACCTCAAACAGCAAGCAATGCAGATGTAGAAGCACAGAGGCTAGGAAAAACTCACCAGAAAGGCCGGAACCTCGGAAGAAACCTAGAGAGGAACCAGGCCAGTCCTCTTCTGGCTGTGCCGGGTGGAGATTATAACAGTACATGGCCAAGATGTTCAAACGTTCATAGATGACCAGCAGGGTCCGTCTTCTGTAACCTCTTCAGAAATCTATACAACATATGATACATTTCTGAAATTGTCAGATGTTTCCTAATCACACACATGTCAATTATATTGTAATTGGGGTACAATTAGGACTAGAATAATGGTGTCCCAGTTTATCTAACCTGCTATTCCAGTGTGCCAAAAGCAAACCGAAATATGGTTTTGACTCAGTGTACACATGCGTGTGTCATGCCTCCTGTGAATATGATATCAACATTTGATATCAACGATATCAACATCTTGATGATTTCAGAAATGTATCACGTGTTGGGCTAAAATGTTGGATAGTCATCGAAAAAGGTTATAGAACACAGAAAGTGTCCCACTTATTCAGAATTCACCCTATGTGGATTGTGCACTCGGGACAACTTTACTCACAAATGCCAGGTTTTTTACAACTCAGAGACTGGCAAAGAGACTGGCAAAGAGAAACAAATTATAGGCCACAATGCAACACCACAAACATCATTTATTTGATCAAGTGTCCATGCGGATTGGCGTATGTGGGAAACCCATTCAGAGCGCTGAAAACCAGAATCACATAACACAGGATTTGCTTAAGAAATAATGATATCAGAAGTCCCCTTGCTGTGCACTTTTCCCAGGCAAAGCACAACTTGTCCTACCTTCGCTACCTGGGAATTAAACATGAAAATGCCACGCAGAGGGGATATTCTCAATTTCCTCCTGAGACGAGAGCCCTTTTGGATATATCAAATTTAATTGTATTGGTCACATGGTTAGCAGATATTATTGCGAGTGTAGCGAAATGCTTGTGCTTCAAGTTCCGACAGTGCAGTAATATCTAACAAGTTATCTAACAATTTCACAACATCTGTGTGGCAGGTAGCTTAGTGGTTAGAGCGTTGGCTTAAAAACCAAAAGGTTGCAAGATCAAATCCCCGAGCTGACAAGGTAAAAATCTGTTGTTCTGCCCATGTACAGTCACTGTGGGGACGATGTCCTCAATGTACTTATTGATAAAGCCAGTGACTGATGTGATGTACTCCTCAATGCCATCGGAGGAATCCCGGAACATGTTCCAGTCTGTGATAGCAAAACAGTCCTGTAGTTTAGCATCTGCTTCATCTGACCACTTTTTCATAGACCGAGTCACTGGTGCTTCCTGCTTTAATTTTTGCTTGTAAGCAGGAATCAGGAGGATAGAGTTGTGGTCGGATTTACCAAATGGAGGGCGAGGGAGAGCTTTGTACTCTCTGTGTGTGGAGTACAGGTGATCTAGAATTTTTTTCCCTCTGGTTGCACATTTAACATGTTGATAGAGATTTGGTAGAACTGATTTAAGTTTCCCTGCATTAAAGTCTCTGGCCACTAGGAGCCTCTGGGTGAGTGGTTTCCCGTTTGCTTATTTCCTTATACAGCTGACTGAGTGCGGTCTTAGTGCCAGCGTCTGTCTGTGGTGGTAAATAAACAGCCACGAAAAGTATAGCTGAGAACTCTCTTGGCAAGTAGTGTGGCCTGCAATTTTTCACAATATACTCTACTTCAGGCGAGCAAAATCTAGAGACTTCCTTAGATTTTGTGCACCAGCTGTTGTTTACAAATATGCACAGACCGCCCCACCTCGTCTGACCGGAGTGTGCTGTTCTATCCTGTCGGTGCAGCATGTATCCCGCTAGCTGAATATCCATGTCGTCATTCAGCCACGATTCCGTGAAGCATAGGATATTACAGTTTTTGATGTCCCGTTGGTAGGATATTCGTGATCGTACCTCGTGTAGTTTTACCTCGTGTCGTTTATTGTCCAATGATAGCACGTTGGCGAGTAATATTGACGGTAACGGCAGCTTCCCTAGTTGCTTTCTGCGGGTCCGGACAAGGCATCCGGCTCTTCGTCCTCTGCATCGCTTCCTTTTGCGAATAATTGGGATGTCTGCCCTGTGGGGTGTTTGGAGAATATCGTGTGAGTTGTGCTTGTTGTTGTTGTTGTTGAAGAAGAAATCTTCGTCTAATCCGAGGTGAGTGATCGCTGTCCTGATATCCAGAAGCTCTTTTCTTCCGTAAGATATGGTTGCAGAAACATACAAAAATAATTTACAAATATCGCAAAAAAAATAACACATAATAGGTTAACACATAATTGGTTAGGAGACCGTAAAACGGCGGCCATCTCCTCCGGCGGAGAGCGGGGTGAACAGACAGTGGCTCGGGTGGTTGTTGTACTTGATGATCCTTTTGGCCTTCCTGTGACAACGGGTGCTGTAGGTGTCCTGGAGGGCAGGTAGTTTGCCCCCGGTGATGCGTTGTGTAGATTCCACCACCCTCTGGAGAGCCCTGCGGTTGTGGGCGGGGCAGTTGCCGTACCAGGCGGCCCGATAGGATGTTATCAATTGTGCATCTGTACAAGTTTGTGAGGGTTGTAGGTGACAAGCCAAATTTCTTCAGCTTCCTTCTTCACCACACTGTCTGTGTGGGTGGACCATTTCAGTTTGTCCGTGATGTGTACGGCGAGTAATATACAACTTTCCACCTTCTCCACTGCTGCCCCGTCGATGTGGATACGGGGGTGCTCCGTCTGCTGTTTTCTGAAGTCAACGATCGTTTGTTCAACATTCCAAGAGGTCTAAATGTGAAACTAGACATACAACATTTTCTATAAAATGTGTTCTCCTCATAGGGGGCTGCCTTTTTCCATTTTCCTTATATAATATTGTATATAAAATTATTAATGCATTTGTCTCACCTGTTTTAACCTATTGCACATCAATATTACTTGACAAGAATAAACAAATCAAAATGTATTCCTATTTTTCCATATATGTCGACTGTGTAATATTTATTTTGATATTAATGTATTGTATTAATTTGACTGGATGCATTCAATGACCGGTTGTAGCCTACATGCCTCTAGTCCAGAGGTTATCTAAGTAGGTGTGTTTCAAAGTGGTGTACGACCTGATAAAGAACCAACTCAGATCGAAACGTTGTCAAATCAAATTAAACTTTATTTGTCATATGCATCGAATACAACAAGTGTAGACCTTACCGTGAAATGCTTATTTGGAAGCCCTTAATCAACAGTGCAGTTCAAAAAGAGTCAAGAAAATATTTACCAAATAAACGAAAGTAATAAATAATAAAAAGTGGCATCTGTCTGTTTTGTGCATCCCAGTCACCATGGGAGCATAGCCGAGTTGGGGACATTACTTTAGTCTTTGATACATTCTTCTGTCCTGCACCTGATAAGTTGGATGTGCATATTTTTCTAGTTTTTCTTATTTTTCTCCCACAGAAAACAACACTAGAGTTTTACCATAAGGGTGGGTCCATGGGGATTTTCCGCTGCACATCATTTGGCTATACTTCACCATAGTTACAGCTCAATTGGCAATCTAATATGAACCATGAGAATAAAACAGACTCTTGATAGACCTAATTTATCAGCACTATTCTGTAGTTACTTTATAGTAAGTGTATTAGTCTGTCTATGAACAATGACACAGCTACAAGTACTTTACTTCTACTACACATTAACCTACCAGTACACACAATGCACAATAGGCCTATACCTTCTTCAGTCTTTTCCTCTTTCTTCTCCATTCCCTCTTTCTCCTCCACTCCCTCTTTCTTTTGTCCTATTTTAGAGGGAGTCTCTCTCTTCGCATTGTCCTCTGCTTCAGTAGGTTCGGAAGTGACTGTGAACATTGAAAGATTTTGTCCTTTACAGTCCGAATACGCATGTCTCTACAAAACGCATAGTCCTACAGAACTACAGTACCCACATACTAGACCGACACAATGCGGCTACAATACACCAGCTATACCTTCTTCAGTCTCTTCCCCCCTCTCTTTCTCCTTCATCTCTTCTTCCTCGCCCTCTTTTTCAGAGGGAATTTCAGTCTCTCCTGCATCTTCTGCCACTTCACTATTAGCATCTGTACAAAAAACATTGCAACCTCCAAAAGAAGTATGTGCAAAAATATTGTTATTTTCAAAGAGCTCTAAGGGGTATCTAGCCTCTTAAATAGGAATTACTAATCTGTCAAGGTAAGGTGGAAAGAAGTTGTAAATAGGGAACATTCTCCTTTAAAGATACACAATACCCCAAAATGACAAAGCGAAAACAGGTTTTATACATTTTTGCACATTTATAACCCCTCCCCCCATGAATACGTTATTTACATAAGTATTCAGACCCTTTGCTATGAGACTCAATTGAGCTCAGGTGCATCCTGTTTCCATGAATCATCCTTGAGATGTTTGTACATCTTGATCTAAGTCCACCTGTGGTAAATTCAATTGATTGAACATGATTTGGAAAGGCACACAGCTGTCTATATAAGGTCCCCCAGTTGACAGTGCAAGTCAAACCAAGCCATGAGGTCGAAGGAATTGTCCATAGAGCTCCGAGACAAGACTGTGTAGAGGCACCAAAAATATTCCTAGAGCTGGCTGCCCAGCCAAACTGAGCAATCGGGGGAGAAAGGTGCTACTTATGTAAAGGACAACCATCTCTGCAGCCATCCACCAATCAGGCCTTTATGGCAGTGCCCAGATGGAAGCCAATCCTCAGTAAAAGGCACATGACAGCCCACTTGGAGTTTGCCAAAAGGCACCTAAAGGACTCAGACCATGAGAAACAAGATTCTCTGGTCTGATGATACCAATATTAAACTATTTTTTGCCTGAATGCCAGCGTCACATCTGTAGAAAACATGGCACCATCCCTACGGTGACGAATGCTGATGGCAGCATCATGCTGTGGGGATGTTTTTCAGTGGCAGGGACTGGGAGACTAGTCAGGATCGAGGGAAAGATGAACAGAGCAAAGTACAGAGAGATCTTAGATTTTGAAAAACTGTTCCAGAGAGCTCAAGACCTCAGACTGGGGAAAAGGTTCACCATCCAACAGGACAACAACCCTAAGCACCCAGCCAAGACAATGCAGGAGTGGCTTCAGGACAAGTCTCTGAATGTCCTTGAGTGGCCCAGCCAGAGACCAGACTTGAACCCGATCGTCCAGACTTGAACCCGAGCGTCGCTGCACTGCTCTTTTCAGGTCTCTCCAGAGATGGAGAGACCTGAAAATAGCAGTGCAGCGACGCTCCCCATCCAACCAGACAGAGCTTAAGAAGATCTGCAGAGAAGAATGGGAGAAACTCCCCATATACAGGTGAGACAAGCTTGTAGCATCATTCCCAAGGAGACTCGAGGCTGTAATCGCTGCCAAAGAAGCATCAACAAAGTACTGAGTAAAGGGTCTGAATACAGTGTTGCAGTAAGATTATCTCAAGACAATTTGCTGATACACAAAGCAACTCTAAAAACATTAAAAATGCATCCAATCCTGTCATACATCACATCATGGTTTCACAAATTATTTGTTTATCCAACTGTTTGGTTATTATAACAGCATCTATATATATAGTTGAAGTCGGAGGTTTACATACACCTAGGTTGGCGTCATTAAAACTCGTTTTTCAACCACCACATATTTCTTGTTAACAAAATATAGTTTTGGCAAGTCAGATAGGACATCTACTTTGTGCATGACACAAGTCATTTTTCCAACAATTTTTTACAGACAGATTATATCACCGTATCACAATTCCAGTGGGTCAGAAGTTTACATACACTAAGTTGACTGTGCCTTTAAACAGCTTGGAAAATTCCAGAAGATGATGTCATGGCTTTAGAAGTTTCTGATAGGCTAATTGACATCATTTGAGTCAATTGGAGGTGTACCTGTGGATGTATTTCAAGGCCTGCCTTCAAGCTCAATGCCTCTTTGCTTGACATGATTGAAAAATCAAAAGAAATCAGCCAAGACCTCAGAAAGAAAATTGTAGACCTCCACAAGTCTGGTTCATCCTTGGTAGCAATTTCCAAATTTCTGAAGGTACCACATTAATCTGTACAAACAATAGTACGCAAGTATAAACACCATGGGACCACGTAGCTGTCATACCGCTCAGGAAGGAGACGCGTTCTCTCCCCTAGAGATGAATGTACTTTGGTGCGAAAAGTGCAAATCAATCGCAGAACAACAGCAAAGGACCTTGTGAAGATGCTGGAGGATACAGGTACAAAAGTATCTATATCCACAGTAAAACGAGTCCTATATCGACATAACCTGAAAGGCCGCTCAGCAAGTAAGAAGCCACTGCTCCAAAACTGCCATAAAAAGCCAGACTACGGTTTGCAACTGCACATGTGGACAAAGATCGTACTTTCTGGAGAAATGTCCTCAGGTCTGATGAAACGAAAATAGAACTGTTCGGCCATAATGACCATTGTTATGTTTGGAGGAAAAAGGGGGAGGCTTGCAAGCCTAAGAACACCATCCCAACCTTGAAGAACGGGGGTGGCAGCATCATGTTGTGGGGGTGCTTTGCTGCAGAAGGGACTGGTGCACTTCACAAAATAGATGGCATCATGAGGCAGGACAATTATGTGGATATATTGAAGCAACAACTCAAGACATCAGTCAGGAAGTTAAAGCTTGGACGCAAATGGGTCTTCCAAATGGACAATGACCCCCAAGCATACTTCCAAAGTTGTGGCAAAATGGCTTTAAGGACAACAAAGTCAAGATTTTGGAGTGGCCATCACAAAGCCATGACCTCAATCCTATAGAAAATTTGTGGGCAGAACTGAAAAGTGTGTGCGAGCAAAGAGGCCTCCAACCCTGACTCATTTACACCAGCTCTATCGGGAGGAATGGGTCAAAATTCACCCAACTTATTGTGGAAGGCTACTCGAAACGTTTGACCCAAGTTAAACAATTTAAAGGCAATGCTACCAAATACTAATTGAGTGTATGTAAACTTCTGACCCACTGGGAATGTGATGAAAGAAATAAAAGCTGAAATAAATCATTCTCTGTACTATTATTCTGACATTTCACATTCTTAAAATAAAGTGGTGATCCTAACTGACCTAAAATAGTGAATTTTTACTTGGATTAAACGTCAGGAATTGTGAAAAACTGAGTTTAAATGTATTTGGCTAAAGTGTATGTAAACTTCTGACTTCAACTGTGTATATATATATATATAAATATATATATTTTTGCCTATATAAATTAGCTAGCTAGCCCAAATAGAACTGTCAGCACTGTTTATTAAGAGAGCTAGGTAGCTAGTTCATCTTGGACAATTTTAGATGAAACTACATGACCAAAAGTATGTGGACATCTGCTCGTCGAACATCTCATTCCAAAATCATGGACAATAATATGGAGTTGGTCCCCCCTTTGCTACTAAAACAGCCTCCACTCTTCTGGAAAGGCTTTCCACTAGATGTTGGAACATTACTGTGGGAACTTGCTTCCAGTCAGCCACAACAGCATTAGTGAGGTTGGGCACTTATGTTGGGCAATTAGGCCTGGCTCGCAGTCTGTGATCCAATTCATCACAAAGGTGTTCTATTGGGTTGAGGTCAGGGCTCTGTGCAAGCAAGTCAAGTTCTTCCACACCGATCTCAACAAACCATTTCTGAATGGACCTTGCTTTGTGCATGGGGGTATTGTCATGCTGAAACAGGAAAGGACCTTCCCCAAACTGTAGCCACAAAGTTGGAAACACAGAATCATCTAGAATGTCATTGTATGCTGTAGCGATAAGATTTCCCTTCACTGGAACAAAGGGGCCTCGCCCGAACCATGAAAAACAGCCACAGACCATAATTCTTCTTCCAACAAACTTTACTGTTGGCACTATGCATTCAGTTAGGTAGTGTTCTCCTGGCATCTGACAAACCCAGATTTTTCCATCGGACTACCAGATGGTGAAGCGTGATTTATCACTCCAGTGAACGCGTTTCCACTGCTCCAGAGTCCAATGGCGGCGTGCTTCACACCACTTCAGTCTACGCTTGGGATTGTACATGGTGATCTTATGCTTGTGTGCGGCTGCTTGGCCATGGAAACCCATTTAATGAAGCTCCCGACGAACAGTTCTTGTGATGACATTGCTTCCAGAGGCAGTTTGGAACTCGGGAGTCAGTGTTGCTAACGAGGACAGACGATTTTTATGCGCTAAGCGGTTCAGCGGTCCCGTTCTATGAGCTTATGCTGCTCCTAGACTTTTCTACTTCACAATAACTTACAATTGACTAGGGCAGCTCTAGCAGTGCAGAAATTCCACAAACTGTTTTGAATTTGATGAATAATGACTAAATTATGTATACATTTAACCTATACCTATAACTAATTGAATTCTACCCTGTTTTTCCTGAATTTATAAATAATGTTAGTTCATAAGAAAGAGGTTATGTAGCATGTACATGGGAAGAGAGGAAGGTATGTGTGTTCCTAAAGAAAACAAAGTGGATCATTAAACTATGTTTGAACCGACCCGGCTATAACTCTGGGGCGATAAGATAAGACATGGAGAGCCCCTCCAGCTACGGGAAATCTGGAACTGTCAGCTGTGTGGTAATAAACTTTGGTGAGACTCCAGGAGAGAAAGAGAGAATCCAAAGTTTAGTGTGTATGTATGTGCGTAGGAATGGTATGAAAATAATGTTTTTGTATATGCACAGCAGAGCTCTCTAAATAAACATTCCTGACAATTGTAGCTGGGCCTCCGCCTGATTCATTCCATACCAGTTTCCTACAAATTCTGTGTATCAAGCTGAGTAATCAATGAATTGGGTTTATGAACACTGAGAACATAATTCTCGTGACAATTGGTCCTTCGAGCTCGTGACACAAACTGACTTGTTGGAACGTTGGCATCCTATGACGGTGCCACGTTGAAAGTCACTGAAGTTTTCAGTGTGGCCATTCTACTGCCAATATTTGTCTATGGAGATTGGATTGCTGTGTGCTCGATTTTATACACCTGTCAGCAATGGGTGTGGCTGTGTAGCCGAATCCACTAAATTGAAGGTGTCCACATACACTATATATACAAAAGTATCTTGACTATCAATGATGTCAAGAAGTTTGTATGAATTTCCCGTTTGGCATGTCTCTCAATGTAATGACATGACAACTGAGTCAGTGTTTGAGACAACCATTCCCCCAAATACTGGCTGAAGACCTAGCTGGCCAATAACTAGCTAACACCAGACACAAGTATATTTGCTTTTGATGAATAGGGGGAACCTCTTATTATATTTCCTGACACGCTGCAGTCAAATTTTGGCACCTGTAGACTAGCTACCTAGCTATGTAAACCACGCCCCTCTGCGAACATGCCTTCTGCGATGTTGGTTACAAGACTGTACTTATGTATTAAAATGTGGCTTTTTGTGATGTCACAAAAACCCTGAATAATCCTGTCTCCTGAATCAAATGTGTGTTTGACATGGGGGGAGGGGACCAGTATGATCAAACTTGATCAATGTAGAAGCAACAGTCATTTTTCATACTTTTGAGATAGACTACTTTGATCTAGTTTCATCCAAATATCATCCAATTGAATGAAAAACATGATTTTGACTGTTCGGGACCTTTAAGATGACCAGGCTATTGACCATTCAATGACCACATATTTATTATGCAGCACTACTGGGTGCATGCGTGCCATAGAAATACAGTCTGTTCTATGTATGGTTCCAGGTGTACCCTAGAAGTAGTCTCTATCAACAGCCAGGTGACATGAGAGTCTGCCATAGAGAGCCAATGCCTATCTATACATAGGTATGATCTTTTCTGTGACGGAGACACATAAGAGCCCGCTAGTCATTTCTATGGAGCTTACCTAGAGGATCATTTAGCTTACACGCTCCCTGAGGATTTTCCTCCCAGGCGGTCACCCCTCCACGCCAACTGATCCTCGTATAGATCGTGCTGCTGAGCCTCAGAAAGAGGGGAACGTGGCAGCTGTTCACAGAGCACCCTGTCCCCTCGTCCCGCTTTACACAGCTGGCTCCCAGCCATCATACCTCATCAACGTGACCCCGCCCCCATCGTGTTTGAGTCTCGCGATTTTTGCCTCTTCCCATTCTCCATATGGGATAGGTAGCGATTGGTTAACACCTCCTCATACATGCATGCATGTACACAGGGATACCACAGAGAAGACCCCCTGGGTACAGACATCATATCATTGTCTAATTTTGGTTTACATTTGGTTGAGTTGTCAACTAATGTTAATTCAACGTGAAATCAACAAAAAATGTCACCCTATCATTGGATTTAGGTTAAAAGTTGGGTAAAAAAAAAGAGCTAAATTCCCATACGTTGATGACTTTTTTCAAATCCAATCAGTTTTCCATGTCGATTCAACGTCACCACAGTAAGAAGTTTTGTTGAAATGACATGGGAACAACATTGATTCAATGAGTTTTTGCCCAGTGGGGACAAACACACACACTGAAAAAGAGTGCCACCAAATGGTGGTGGACTACGAAAGATGCCAGTTTCGATTATAGGTGCAACTGTCCCAGAGTCCCGGTAAGAGGACTGAATAACCAGCAGGGGACAGGGATACAACTCACACTTTACTGCCACACCGAACAGACAGGCACACACACACACACAGCAAACAAGAATAGAAGGAAACAGGTGTAAGTGATTGTGTAAGTGATCGTTTTATGTTCAGTGATGCACTAAAGGATGTCCAGAGGAAGTCCAGAGGTAGGATTGTCCATGTGGAAAAAGTTCAGATGGGAGTTGAGGTGAAGGACAGGAGTTTATAGAGGTTGTTTCAACCTGCCATCCTGGAAACAACTGAAGAGTTCAAGGGCAGACTGGGGTCTCCAACCCCAGGCTGGGCCACTGGTTTGCTAACCAGGCCAGCTGACTCTGTTCTCTGGCAAACTGGTCCCTAATACATAGGTGTGAAGTGGCCTTCTGCAACAGGACAGTCCCAGGGCCAGAAAGAGGGTTTGAGAGAGGGTTCTGAGAAATAGTCATTGGCAACTGTAAGGGTTTCCACACACACACACACACACACACACACACACACACACACACACACACACACACACACACACACACACACACACACACACACACACACACACACACACACACACACACACACACACAGACACACACACACACACACACACACACACACACACACACACACACACACACACACACACACACACACACACACACACACACACACACCTCCCTATGGGGTGGGTGGGCTGATCTCTCAGGGACACTGAAGTTACACTGGCTGATCTAGCAAAACAGAGAGCATAAATGCATTTAATCTCAGTTACCCACGCTGCCTTGGGGGAGAGAGCGCTTCACAGCCATACCGGCATTAATCTCAATCGGCTCGTCAGCTCAACCCGCACTGTCTGACAAGCACGTACGCACACACACACACCCAGGGAGATGGGGTTGGATTTGTGTGTGTGTATGCGAACGAGCGCGTGCGCATGTGTGTGTGTAGAGGGCGGCTTAGCGGAGCAGGACAGTGATGGAGCTCTCAGATCATCTGCTCTGGTCACTGCCAGCAGTTTGATCGAGAGTCAACACAGCAACACTTTTTGCCCTCTAGAGCTCCCTGACTCCCCACACCAATTCTCAACCAGCAGGCAGACTGCCTCCTTACAGAATCATGTTCACAGTGCCTGGCAGCATGTCATTCCAGCCACCAAAATACCTTGACATAAACCGTACAAGTGAAATACCGCATCCATATTAGGAAGTCGTGACAGAGTTTTACCTGAAATTGGACAACTTCTAATATGAATGCCGTAGATGTGGAGGTAGCCTACATGGAATTGTAAAATGTGAAGGAGGTGAATTTAGGCATTGTCGAATATGGAGCAAATTGTGAATACAGTATAGACCTCTGACAGTGTGTGTTGACAGCAAGTTTGATCAAGAGTGGTTCAAGGCCTCGTTATGAGTTGTGTAAAACCATTCTCTGGGGGTGATGATGCAAATGGATGGGTTTTGTTTTGGCCTCCCCTCTCTACAGTACCTCTCTCTCACTCTCACTCCCTCCCCTCTCTTCCTCTGCCGGTAGCTTGACAGGAACCCAGTGTCTCTAAAACGTGTTGAAATCACACTGATTTCACACTGACGGTGAAGCAGGACTTTATCCCGCCCTCTCTCCCTTTCTGTCATTCTAGCTTTTTCTCCCTCCCCTTCCACATTCTCTCACTATCACTCTCTCTCTCTCTCTGTCTCTCTCACTCACTCACACACACACACACCACACACACACAAGCCCACATACATTAACTGGGTTTCAGTATCATTATCTAAATTGAATGAGCAGCTCTGACATCGGATATGATTATTGTGCAATGTAAGGGGACACTCCTTTTTAAATAGCCCTTTTCGTTCCAGGCCTTACCTCTGAGGGAAGCGTGTCAGATTAGAAAATAGATTATAGTTCTATGACGCAACACCACAGGAATCCTTCAAATAAATCAGAATGCTTTTCAGTTTAGAGGCTATAGCTCTACTCTACATCTACTCTAAACTACTACTCTATGGGTCCAGCTTACCTTCTTCACTCTCTACATCCATTGGCTTAGGGAGCTCCGTTGGGGGCGGTGTTGTGACAGGGGTAGTGCTCTCGGTCAGGAACGTTGACGTGAGCTCCTCCGTGATCGGTGGAGTGGGTGTGGACTCCTCTGTGGTAGACTGAGGGGTGGTTGTAGGGGGCGTGGCCTCTGTGGTAATGTAGATGGCAGTTGTACGTTTTTCCTCCACAAGTGGAGGTGGTGGAGGGAAATGGGTGGGGGTGATGGTGGTGGTTGGGGGGGGCATGCTATAAATGAGGGGAGGCTCAGGGTCCGTAACAGGGGGCTCTGTTGGGGGAGTGGTGGCGGTGTCGGTTGGGGCCTCGGTTGAAAGGACGGCCTCTTGATGAGAGAAAGAGAATGTGAAAGGGATGAGAAACGAGCGGTGTAAGGCATTAGCATAGGGCATGTTGTCTCGGATTGTTTATCCAAAGAAAGCCAAGCTTTTCCTTTCTCTGACCCACGCACGCACGTGCACACACACACACACACACACACACACACACACACACACACACACACACACACACACACACACACACACACACACACACACACACACACACACACACACACACACACATAGACAGACTTGCAAAATGTGCATATAAGCACATGCACAAAAGTGTCAGCATGCACAAGCACACACTCGCGAAACACTTGCAGGCACACGTACAGAAGTGAAGACATGCTGGAAGTGTGATTTCACACTGCTGAGATTGACTAAACTCAAAAGCCGTGCCTTGTTAACCCTTTCCCTACTTTGAGCAGTGCAATCCCAGCGTGCTGCTCTGCTCTTCACACCTATGGGGGGGGGGACGTTACTGCAAAGACAAGTTATTTTGAGTTTACTGCAGAAGATGCAGTAGACTGTTGTGGTAAGAGAACACTGATTGCAATACTAATGGTCCACTTCAGGCTGACAGTACGTGTGTGAGTATTTGTATGGGTCTGTACTGGCTTTAGTAGACTGTGGTACATTAGATATATTGATAAATGCAAATTATATTCATCCGTTTAAGAGGTTAATCTACACCACATGTAAATACTGATGTCATACATACACATTAGATATACAGTATAGAAGCAAAGATTTATACTAGATCTATGGCAAATACACAAGCTGGTGTACTATATGCTAGCCCTATTAGCTAATATACAGGGGTTCCCAAACTTTTTGGGGACTTCTGTGATAGCAAATTCATTAGGGACCCCCTCAAAATCAGAACACAACTCTGACTTTACAGTGCGATAAAAATAACATACAAGGAGTTTTACTATGACTGGTGCAGCGCATGGCCAGACTAACCAAGTCTCGGGCCCTGGGTCTAGGTTCCCTGGGAACTAACATTTTAAAGGCCCCCCTCTTAGCATCGGGGATCCTTTCTATTGCTTTTTTTCACGGTAATTTCCTGCAATTCTCCACAATTTTCCATGGAACAGAGAGAAAAAAATGCAGTTTAAAAGCACATTCCTGCAATTCTACACATTGTCCCATGGGGCAGAGAGACAATTTTGTAGTTTCAAAGTTTAAATTATAGTGCACATTTTTACTGAGTACCATGGATCCCTGTGAGCCTCCCAGGCCCTGTTGTGCATATAAGGGTAGCCTATATTGTAGATGAATAATATTACATTGTATTGTATTGCACACTCTAAACTTGTTTCACAGACCCCTTGGCCAAATTAATTTAATCTGTTTTTGCTAGCAATATTGAATATTGCCGCAGTACCTCTGCGGACCCCAGTTTGGGAACCCCTGCACTAGTGTACTACAAAGCTCTTTGTGTTAAAGCATTAATAAGAAGCTGGATGTTGGCTTTCTAAATATCAAGCTAAATACATATAGCTCAATAGTCCCTGGTTGGCTATATCACAAAATAATTTGTGAGTTCATGTTAACACTATCTCAGAGTACATATGGTCCCAATCTACAGAGTGTAAAAAGTACTCTGATTGTAATATTACATGTTGAGTGTTAATGTAAAATATTAACGCTGCATTCCACTTGCCAGTGTTACTAAAATGTAACACTATAGGGTAATTAACACTCACAGGGTTATTTATTTTCAACACTAGTGTTGATCTAGAGTTAACTCCTATTAGTGTTAAACAAAAACATTACTACACTAAGTCATTTTTGGTGTTGTTTTAACACTGTATGGTGTAAAGTCTAATTTTCATATTTCCCAAGGTAACTTTTCTTTTCGAGTGAATTGTAGAGTTACCACCCATTACTATTTTTGTAACATAAAACGGCCAACCGAATCGTGTCTAGTCATCTCTCCTCCTTCCAGGCTTTTTCATCTTTGAACTTATATGGTGATCGCATCTAAACTTTCATTGTATTACCACGACAACCGGCAACAAAGTTCGTCTTTCAATCACCCACGTGGGTATAACCAATGAGGAGATGGGAGAGGCAGGACTTGCAGCGCGATCTGCGTCAGAAACAGAACTGAGATCTATTTTAGCCCGTGGCAATGCAGAAGCTCGTTGGCGCGCGCGAGCAGTGTGGCTGCAATAATTGAATAACATGGATATCTACATTTATTTTGCGACGCTCGCGCACGCGACGTGTCCGGTCTGGTCAGCATGTTACGCTCTCAATTAAACTCTTGATGGTTGCTAGGCTTCGCCTGTTAACCATCTTCCTACCAGTTCTAAACTTTGCAAGGCATGTCACTTCGCCCATCTTTTCGCATAGCCCACCACTAAGCATGCACTGTCTTCCTAACCACAACTGGATGGATACATAAAGAATTAGGCTACTGTAGGAATAAATGTCACTGAATGATGAAAATATAGGCTCATGCAATTGAAGTCATGTACAGTATCAAAATGTTGCACTCTGAAACGTGCAAAGTCAACCAATCCTTGTAATACATTTGAAGCAATTGCCTACCCGCGTGTGGTCAACTAGATCTCCCAAACTCGGTCTTAGGGCCACCCCTGGGTGCACATTATGTTTTCAAATAGCAGACTCATCATCAAGCTTTGATTATTTGAATAAGCTGTGTAGTGTAGTGATAGGGGAAAAAAACAAAACGTGCACCAAGGGGGGGGGGGGGGGGTGGGTTCTTCCCCGAATCTCCATTTGGATATTGGTTAGGCTACAATTACGCTGGGAAAAGGTTAACTAAGTTGAGGTGAGTGCTGCCTATGATCATCTTGTCTAGTTGGCTAATTTATTAGAACATTTTGTCATGTTATGTAGCTTAACAAATGGATAATTTTGCTCTTCACTCGCAGTCACTTAGTAGCCTAGGCCTACTCCCAACCAAAAGCCTGTGACTTCACGGACTTGTTTCACTGGATCTCTGTCTGTATAGGATATTTGGCTAATTGGTTTCTGGCTGGGCAAATAAGTCGAGGTGGTAGCTTATCTATTAGTTGCTCATCTATAACTTATCAGAAACATTTAGCATGTAATAATGTAGCCTAAATCAAGTGGAGGCCTATTCTTTTGCTTAATCACATGGGCAACTCCAAAAGCCCGCGGAGGTTGTGAAATATGAACGAGACTCACATGCATTTGAAAATAGGATTGGGATTATTTTCTATCAGTATTATGATGAAGGTAAGACTCCCTAACAAAGAGGGGTGAGGGTAGGAAAGAGACGGAATGTGGATTTTAAAAAAGCATGGGCTTGGGCTCTGTTTCAAAATATAACTGTTTTATATGACAGCTGTTCCAGACGTTCCCATGACACAAGTTGCGTGGGAAAAATATTTGTTGTATTTTATTCTGTTATATTCCATTATATTCTAACTATAAAATATATGTGTTTTGACTGTGATTGGGTGTCTTGTCTGTTTAATTAACAAAATAACAAACTATTGATTTCATTTGGATGGCACACAAAAATGTGTAATGGGTTCGCACTCAAAAAGATGTCGCATGAAGCTTATTCATACTTCATTTTTAGTGCATCAGGGATAGCGTACACAGACGTTTTGGAATCCATGGCTGCACAGACTCGCAACATGGGCCTAATTAAACATTTTAAAATACATTTTTATTAGTCTTATAATGTTTTTTAGGACCTGCCTAAATGAATTAATAATGGATTTATTTTTGATGGTGTATATTCTCAATGGATTTATTAAAATAGACATCCACCCACATCTGCACACCAGTACTAACACTTGTCCCCTGTATGCCGGCATGTGCACGGGAGGTATAAAAGGTGCCTGTTTGTCATATAAACATCGCCCACATTTTTCTGAAGGCTAAATACTCTGTGAAAGCAGTATTAGTGACAGCAGACATGGTTGTTAAATTCTTTCCTTTTAAAGGCCCGTGGATTTCACCAAATGAGTATCTAGGTCAGAATTAGATACATTATAATAATGGCGCCAGAGGAGATGGCTGCCGTTTTAAGCTTTTTCAGCTCGAGACCCAAACGAGAAATGTACTGTCCTCAAAAAACCCAAATTAAGAAGAAATAGATGCTCAGGGCCCAATTTGAGTCCCAAACTATAGTTTAAGAAAACCTGATCTAGGCGAATGTTATCAATAAAATTGAACTTTATGACAATACATTACATATATCACAAGGCCTTACTTTGATGGCCTAGTTTTACCATAACACAGTGGTGTTGGGAAACTCTTGGTTTACATGCAAGTCCTGCAAGTCACATCATGCTGGCTTGCAAAGTGATTTGTAATTCCTATAGGAATCAAGCCAGAGTTAGGATAGCCCCGCCTTATCTCAGCTCACTGGTCACCATAGCAGCACCCATCCGTAGCACAGGCTCCAGCAGGCGCTACGGGTGGTGTTACTGTTCACCCCCAAAGCCAACTCCTGCTTTGGTCGCCTTTCCTTCCAGTTCTCTGCTGCCAATGACTGGAACGAACTGCAAAAATCACTGAAGCTGGAGACTCATATCTCCCTCACTAGCTTTTAGCACCAGCTGTCAGAGCAGCTCACAGATCACTGCACCTGTACATAGCCCATCTGTAAATAGCCCATCCAACTACCTCTTCCACATGCTGTATTTATTTATTTATCTTACTCCTTTGTACCCCAGTATCTCTACTTGCACATTCATCTTCTGCACATCTACCATTCCAGTGTTTAATTGCTATATTGTAATTACTTCGCCACCATGGCCTATTTATTGCCTTACCTCCCTTATCCTACCTCATTTGCACACACTGTATATATACTTTTTCTACTGTATTATTGACTGTATGTTTGTGTATTCCATGTGTAACTCTGTGTTGTTTTATGTGTCGAACTGCTTTGCTTTATCTTGGCCAGGTCGCAGTTGTAAATGAGAACTTGTTCTCAACTAGCCTACCTGGTTAAATAAAGGTGAAAAAAAAATATTAACAGTGTCCAAAGAAGGGCCAGATGTATACAGAATGGTGTCGTCTGTTTAGAGGTGGATCAAGGAATCACCAGCAGCAAGAGCGACATCATTGATGTATACAGAGAAGAGAGTCGGCCCGAGAATTGAACCCTGTGGCACCCCCATAGAGACTGCCAGAGGTCAGGACAACAGGCCCTCCGATTTGCAATGAAGAGCAAGATGTTCTGGGCCAGCTGCAGCTTAACTAGGTGCACATATATACTGTATGTACGAATATACAAGCACACACGCAAATGCACACACACACACACAACACATATACTCCTACCTACCACGTCCCTTGTATTTCTACTCTTCCCTGTCACACAAACACATTTGCGTAAAATGAGACAATTTGTCACTTGTTTGGGTTAATGTAGGCAAGATAAATTATCACAATAACATTTAATGCCACCTGCCAGTTTTGGTGTCCCTGTCGTTTGTTACTGCGGTGCTAGACAGCCATTTGCTCAACGCTAACAATGGTAATGTGATTCAGGGAGGGATCGAGATAACGTTCCCAGAACACCTAATAACACCCAGATGAGTGACAGGTTGTTTTTTCTGAACATTTGTTCTCCTACAGACTACATTGTTATTAGGTTTTGCTTTCTCTGGGTTTAATAAATGGTCATGTTTATGCAAAGTTGAGTCCTACTGGACTTTTACTAGAGCAGAGGAGGATAGACATACAAGATGGTGGCAGTTTGTATGCTTGCGCAGCAAGTGTCTGTGTTTTTTAGTTAGCAGATAGGGATTGCCGCTTGACCTGCCAAGGCCTCTATCTGCAAAGGCAGATTTAGGAAGGGGAGGGGTCAAGCGGATCCAAGGATTTGGTCTCTCTGGGAGAATCTCAATTGCATACTCCTCGTGTCCTCTCCTCGCCTCCTTCTCAAATCCCATTGCATGAGAAAGACAAAGATCCCTCCCCTCTGACCTTCTCCTCCAATGAGTTTTGAAAAGGAGGCAACGAGAGAGGACGCGAGTAGAATGCAATTGAGATTCTCCCTCTGACCAGCCCTCCTCTCCTCTCCCCTCCCCACACCCATCTGGCCAAAATGACCAATGGGGTCAGAGCTCTGCAGATCCTGCTGGCTGGCCACTGGACTACTAATCCCCTGTCCATCTGAGCATGCTCAGTAGCAGAGACTGACCGGCCGACTGGCTGGGGGAGGGAGGCCCATGAGACTAATAAGGGAGAGTGGATCTACAGATTAAGGCAGCCCTCTGCAGCTCTCTGATCCAGAGGGGTTGGGTTAAATGCGGAAGACACATTTTGTTTGAATTGTATTCATTTGTGCAACTGACTAAGGTATCCCATTTCCCTTTCCCTACAGTGAGCTCCAAAAGTATTTGAGCAGCGACACATTTGTTGTTGTTTTGGCTCTGTAGTTCAGCACTTTGGATTTGAAATGACTTTGAGGTTGAAGTTCAGACTGAACTTTAATTTGAGGGTATTTTCATCCATATTGGGTGAGCCGTTTAGAAATTACACCACTTTTCACATTGTGTTTCAGATTATTTTGGGCCCAATAGAAATTAATAGTAAATAATGTACTGTCATTTTGGGGTCACTTTTATTGTAAATAAAAATAGAATATGTTTCTAAACACTTCTACATGAATGTGAATGCTACCATGATGACGGCTATTGTGTCGGGCCAAACAACGCCATTTACCCGCGACTGTATTCATGATACAGCACTGCCTCTTGTGGCTTTTTAAGTATGACACACTTTGCAGACTCTGCAGACAAACCCGTGTGGATGGAATGTGCATTCTTTCTGCAGGGAAGAAGCATACCCGTGCCTACACGCACGCACACACACGTTTCTTATGACTGGATTTGGAATTATCGGGTGTTTTATTCTTAGACCCATGAGAAGGGGGTGGACTCCTGGTCATGGCACAGCATGCACTCTACCTGTAGGGAGGTGATGGGGAGGTGATGGGGAGGAGTGAGTGAGTGAGAGCTCGGATCCCCGGGAGGATGATTTATGAAACACAGATGCACGCCAGACCGGTAACGAGACGACTGTTTTTTAAAAATGTTTTAAAGCTTCAGTTAGCTGCTCCTCAATCCCAGCTCATCAGTGACTCTATAGGAGCTCTTGACATCGGCCTTAAAATACAGAAAAGTGCTGTGCAATTCTACGACAGCATTTCATGGATTTCCTCAAAGAAAATTCTGACGACATCAGACACGACGTTCCTGGCATTCCCTCTTTCGCCGTCCTCTCCCTCCCTCCTCCCTACACACTAAGTGCTTTTCCGGAGGAACACGATAGGCCCTCTGGCTCCCAGGATGTCAGGTTTAAATTTAACCTAGGACCGTTGTCGGTCGGAACTAGACCTGGTTCTGAGGACCACTTTATATTCACGGTCTTGACAGAGTGTTTGGTCCTGTCGGATAGGGGCTCCTGAAATCCAGTCAATCAGAAAGAATCCAGCCAACCTGTCCATTCTGTAGTAGCACAACGTCCACTCTCTCCTATGGATGGACACGCCACATCTGGCATTAATGTCAACCAAGACGATGGATGGTTTGACAAAAGAGAGTCCACTTTAATGATAATGCACACACGCACATGACACACACAAGTATTGTCTATGGTAAGTCTATATCTATCTACTGTACCTATATCTACTCTACCCACTACCACTAACTCTATATCCTCTAGGTGCCCACCTTCCTGAGTAGTAGTAGCAGAAGCTTCCTGAGTAGTGGTTGTGTTCGGGTCTGGTTCTGGTGTGGTAGTGGGGTATACGGTTGTAGTTGCAGGTTCCCTTTCAGTGATGGAGGTTGTAGTGGGGGCTGAAGTAGTGGTTGTGGTGGTCAAAGGCAAAGTTTCTGACAGTTCTGTGAGAAAACAGATTCCAAGTTGACCAACAAGCAAAACACCCCCCCTCCCCACTCAAAGAATCCACTGAAACACTACAGCAGTGGTAGGCAACCCTGTTCCTGGAGTGCCACAGGTACTGATTTTGTTCCAACTAGGCCCTAAACCAGGGGTGCGCTTGAACGTTTGTTACATTGCGGAATGGTTTGTACTGAACAGGTTTTCCCAAAACGTTCTTGAACAGACTTTGAGATACGTTTGGTCCATTTAGTGGGTGTGCCGGGGTGTAGCTTGGGGCAACAAGTGACTTATTTAAAGAGCAGCTGGTCCCTCAGTACAGCACCGCTTCTGTTAAATTGAACATTACATTACATTTTCATGTACTGAACGCAGCCCTGACCAACTGAGCTAATTGATCAGTTCAGTGATTGCCTAAATTCAACACACCTGGCATTCCAGGTCGGTTAAATCAAAAACATGGTTGCCTACCCCTGCACTACAACATTGGCTAGTCATACATATGACTACATATGACTAGTCTAAAAGCATATGTCATATTTTTTTATCCATGAATAGCTTTAAGCCAAGTCTAATAATTGTCTAAGTTTTACAAGTCTGTCTTAACCCCAAAGTTCCCTAGTCAGTCCTATGGGGTGCCGTTTGTAACATGCTATATTTTGTGAAAAAGATCAATTCCGTGCAAAAAAAGGCAACGATGGCCCAGACTAACCAGGAGAGGCCAGTGCTGTCTGTCAGGTCTGATGTTGCCACTTTGCTGATCATTTCCGTCTAAGCGCTCTGAGCTGAGAGTGTCTCCACAGAGAGTATCCCTAATCAAATTCCCTTTTATTCATTCCGCTAGGAGCTCCTCACCCACAATCACACCGCATTACAGCACACTTACACATTCCCCTGCTCCCCCTCTCTCCCTTTCATACTCACTTCCTATCCCTATCTCTCACACACACACACACACACACACACACACACACACACACACACACACACACACACACACACACACACACACACACACACACACACACACACACACACACACACACACACACACACACACACACACACACACACACACACACACACACACACACACACAGCATTACAGCACACATTCCCATGCTCTCTCTCTTCCCCCTCTTCTATTTCATTCTCTTTTTCTCTCCCATGCCTCTCCACCAGTGACTTCATTCTAACATAAGAGAGACAGAACTGTGAAAAGATTCCTGCAGTGGAAGCTAGCGTAGCTGGGATAAAAAAGGACATATCGATGCAGTGGTGGCGACAGTACAGGTAGTCCTATCAATGACATAGAAGACGAGTCCAGCACTGCAACCGACAAAAGAAGAAGAGCGGAAGCTGAAGAACAGAGATATGGAACAATAGAGAGATAGATGGAGGGATAAAGAGAGTAAAGGAGGGAATGTGAGAGAGAATGTGGATGCAACATCCTCTTCTTGGCTTGTTATTACTTACTAGAACCACCGCCCGTGGGGGCACCGGCGATTGCACCTGAAAAAAGGGAGAGAGAGGGGGAGAGGAAAGAAGAAAAAGAGGATAAGTATCTGTTTATTTATGCAGTCTTTCCCGACCTTGTTTATCAAACTCTGTAGAATGATCTTGTGTGTGTTGTGCATTAAAACAAAACTCAAAAAGCTGTATATCAGCGTTCTTCAATCCTGGCCTGACCTTCTTGGGTACCTACAGGAGTGTTCAGGCTTTTGCTCCAGCCCAACATCACCAACACACCTGATACAACCAATCAACTACCATTAATCATTTGGCCATTAATTAGTTAAATCAGTTGTGTTGGCGCTGGGGGTGGAACAAAAGCCTGCACAGTCTGTGGGATGAGGACAGAGGAACTCTGATCTGTATGCAGTTTGCTACTAGATCCTCTGCAGTAGAACACCACTCAAATCTGTTCATCCAGGCCCCCTGTTCTCTGCCCAACTCTGCCCAACTCTGGTTCTCTGATCATGGGATGATAGGGGAGGCATAGGCTCTCGCCACCAGGCAAGTGCCAGGGGAGTTGGGCCGCCCCCAGAGTAGGCTTGATCTGCCAGAGAGCTGACAGAAGAGTCCAGGCTGGGAGGCAGGGAGGGCGCTCCGCAGTGGTGGACGGAGGGAGGCAGAGGAGGGGTTGGGGGGGGTTATGGCAGGATGGGTGGTGCTGCCTGGCCTAGATTATTATTTTATCATCGCCAGTGCGAGCAACAGTACATTCTTCAACAAGATCCCCCTCACACACACACTACACTGCTCTCTGCTCTGAGGTACAGGATCTGGCACCTCTAGTTGTTACGGAACCTATTTGCCAGGATCCAGTACCTCTCGTGGAAATATTTTTTAATGTTTTCCATATAGAATCATAGCCGTGGGATTTATAGTTATAGAAAGTTATAGAAATAGGACTAATGCTCTCTGTTCAGAAAGATATTAAATAATTCAGAACACTCCACCAGGATTATGCCTATAATTTAGCCATAGAGGATCAATAGCTCCCTTAAAAAAATGTGCCTAGCTGTGAATTGTGTCTATGCCAATCCCAAGGTGTCAGGAAAGCGCGGCAAATCTGTCAGTGAACAGCATGCAGCCAAAACAGGCCTTTTGCAATATTTCAAATAAAATCGCGGGAAAACACAGGTTGGAAAGCAAATGTCTTCAGATGAAAAGAGAAGTGTCTAATCTGTCTGTATGCTGCAAAAATATTTGAGCAACATCCAAATAGGCCTAGCGAACAGTAGACTAGGTACAAAGTAAAACAAGAGAGTGCATCGGACATCGCCGGCGAGTGAGCTGGGCATCATTGGGTGAGTCAGCGAAAGCTTTTTTAGAGCTATACTTTCCTCCTCATATTGTACAATGTCTCCACACACCTAGGCCCAGGCTATTAATGGATTCAAGACAAGGTTGTTTTTTTATTGATTTCAGATTCTCAGTTTGTCAGTGTCAAAGTAGCCTGTCATTTTGATATTGGGTGCAGTCTTAAAAAGACTCTGCTAAGTCTCCAGTCATGTAAAATTTTGTAGAATTGCATTATTTATCAAATGCGTTTATAAAAGGCCAAACTTTTCCAGGAAACTATAGGCTAACAATGTTCCAGAACCTCAGAGCCCCCCAGGTAACCCTACTCTCACGCGCACTTTTTGTTCCGTCACCTCCCGATTTACAAATTATGCACTGGGTAAGAGAAAAACAACTCTGTCTCTTTATCTCTCATTTCATTCTGGAAATGAGTTGGAGAAGTCTGGGGAACCACATGCATCCTTCACAGATGGTTCAATGAAATATTAATAATCAAAAAGGAACATAAGAACATCATATTTTATGTAAAAGATCATAAAAGTTTCCAACATACTGTAAAACTCTCATAATTGAACTAATTGGGACCTGTAAAGAATATAATACAATTCACCTTGTATGAGTGAGCTATGTAAGTGGGTCCTGTTCAAAGCATTCAAGGAATAGAAAATAAATGGATAGAAACAGAATAGAATAGAACTCTACTGTATGAATGGGGGATACGTACAGGTGTTGGGAGATCCGTTGGGTGTGGGCAGGTAGGAGCCAGCTTTCCAGGACTTGGCCTTGAAGCCCTTCTTGCAGCGCTGACAGTCCTGTCCCGTGGTGTTGTGTTCACACTGACACTGGAGGTTCCCCTCTTGCAGCAGGCACAGCGACGAATGCAGGTTACACTTACACCTGAGGACAAGGGACAGGAAGAAGGGTGTGAGAGTGTGTGAAAGGAGGCACAGAAGTGTGCATGTGTGTTTTTTTTCAGACGCTTACGCCAAGAGGTGATGACAAGTGTGTGAAAGGGTAGCAAAGGCACAGGAGTGTGTACTCGCTTAAGCATATTGCAGCGACTTTGACCCAACACCTAGGCACCTTGTCAAGAAGTTCAGATCCCTTAGGGGGGAAGGGTGGCTGCTTAGAAGAATCTCAATATGAAATGTATTTTGATTTGTTTAACACTTTTTTTGGTTACTACAGGATTCCATATGTGTTACTTCATAGTGTTGTCTTCACTATTATTCTACAATGTAGAAAATAGTCCAAATAAAGACAAATCTTAGAATAAGTAGTTGTATGAAAAATGTTGACTGTTACTGTATACTTCCATTCATTTTTTCAAATGGTACCGGGTGACCTTAAGACAAGTCTTGTGAGGCCTGTGGGCATCCTAGAGCAAAACCTTTCCACAGAGGGGTCATAGTAGTGTGTAGCCCAAACTGTTCGGACGCTACAGACTGAAGTTGGCAGATCAGCTGTACCAACTTCAGATGAGTCCCAAGATGCAGAAATGGAAACCACCATCGTGTTCTTTAGAGTCTCATTTTTCCAGAGGGGTCATAATCGTTTCTAGGTAAAAACCGTTCGAACGCTACAGACGATTTGTGAGAAGACCAATTTTCGGGATGTCTCGTGGTCTTTTTACGGGGATTTTTGTATTATGCTAATTTGATTTCCGGGGATGTGTGGACATGAACCTTAGGGGGTTGAAGCCCCCATGCAGTCTTTTTAATGTGATTTTGGGCAAAGTGGAATGCTCAGTCTGATTGTGTGAGCGTTAGGAAAAAAACATTTAATATGAAATTAGAGATATGTACATACACAGCCTGATTGGTTGATTGGATGGTCTAGAGCCCACCCCCACTCCTTACTCCTTCAAAAAACAACAACAAAGGCACATGGTATTCAACCTGTCAGTTGGAGCTGGAGTTGAACCCTGAAAGTGATGAACTTCCACAGGTGTGTAGGCTTCTTTGTTTTGTCATCAAAACAAAAAGGCATACAGTACATAATGCATCTTCATTTGTTGTATCATTGTTGTACTGTTTTCAATAGGTCACCAGAAGATGCAGGACCAGAACAGCCTGTTTGCATGTGAGACCATCCTGGCCTATACCCTGTCTGCCATCTATTCATTGCAGAATGCCATGATTATCTACAGGGCTAACTATAGGCTTCTGCATTTCCTATGATGCAATGGCCCATGGTGTAATATTCAGTATCATCACAAAGTATATTCATAATTTTGCTACATTTATTGACATTTTTCTAATGAGTAAACACTCTTGAATTCCGATGTTGAAAGCCAATAAAGAAACCAGACTGCAATGAAAGGTTGTTGTCAGTTCGCCTTGTAACATTATGCGGCGGCAAAAAATTCCATCCCACCCGAACAGGTTGAAATTCCACTTTTTGACTTCATAGTGTGGAAATATCATCAAAAAAACTGCCCTTCCCATTTAACTTATCCCAGTCGGAATGAATGCCGTAACTTAACCGTAGAGTTGTTTCTGTGTGGCTAATATGCCTAAATTATCTGGTGTTTATGTGGGAGATGTGTGCCTAAATACAAGATGATGGGAGATTAACTCAGTTTACTGGTCAAAAATAGATGTTTGTCCAAGGATGTCAAGAAATGACGTGAATCTGTGATATCTTGTTGCATTCGTATGTGTGACTAAATGAGCGCCTTTTCCAGATGAGCGGCTGGATTCCAATACGGATTGTTTCCGCTGGAGTGAACAGATATCTGAATGTCTGCATAATATATTGAAAGAATAAGCCCTGTATGCTGGCAAAATGACCACCTCAATCTTCCTCTCTCTCTGTCTGCCAATCTCTTTCTCTCTCTGCATGCTGGGAGTGTTTGGTGCATGCTGGGAATTGTATGAGTGTTGTCTGGAGTTAGATCGCCAGTTTTTTCTTTCTAGTTTTACTTCTCTTGGTGGTTTTCCTTTTCCTATGCATGATTAAGGTGATTGTTTGAATTTTTTTGTTGTGGTTGAATTAAGTATATTGTTTTTCTTGTTGAAATTGTCCTAGCTTTGGCGGGGATGGCGACCCACATGGAGACGCCGTCCCTGTCACTTCGGCACGGCTTTAGGTGTGTTACTGAAGCTAATGTCACTGTGGAGGAGTTTCTGGTCGCGGTAGGAGAAAAGGTAGGCTATGAGAATGTTGCTTATGCGTCACGGATGAATAAAGCGGTGGTGTTTTTTCTTAAAGAAGAGTGTCTTGTTGATCGGATGGTTGAGCATGGCGTACCTCTTAAAGGTAGGTTTATTCAAGTTACGCCGCTTTTTTCGCCGCCAAAAAGGGTAACGATTTCGAATGTACCGCCGTTTATTCCCAATGAGCTATTGGAGCGCGAGTTATTGCGCTTTGGGAAGTTTGCAAGTTCAACTAAGATTGTCCCGTTAGGTTGCAAACACCCGGCTTTGAAACAGGTTATGTTGTTTCGGCGACAGGTGTTTATGTTTTTGGACTCACCGGAGCTGTTTTTGGAGTTATTGTTTAAAGTCAAGTATGACAACAGACTGTATATGGTTTTTGCTAGTATGGGTAGTCACCGGTGTTTTGAGTGTGGGGATGTTGGCCATAAGCGAAATGCTTGCCCGAAAAGGGAGAAGGCGGAGGGAGGGGCGCAGGAGGTCCTCTTAATGCTTGGGCCCACTGATGTAAGGAGAGGTGGCCCGACAGTGGTAGAGCAGTCACAAGCACCTGTTGCTGTGGAACAAGTTGTCTGTGTTGAGGGCACAGAGTTACAACTTGTACCAGAGGGGAATGTTATGCAGCAGAAAAATATTGTTGTAGGAGGTAAGAACGGATCTGGGGAGCAATTTCCCCAGACGGGGTGGGGGGGGGGTGCCCAGTACACGTGATGGGTTACAGGAGGGGGTTCATGTGAAGCTAGTCTCCCAGGTATTGGAGGAGATGCCCACTACGAGTAATGGGGTAGAGAAGGGGGTTCAGGTGGGGCTAGTATCCCAGGTAGTGGAGGAGATTCCCGGTACGAGTGATGGGGTGCAAGTGGGGAGTGTTGAGAGGGATGTGGCTGAGGGGAGTCAGATGTGGCCTCAGTTGAGGAGGATCAGGAGAAGGATATGGATATTTCTCTTGATATGATAGCAGCTGGTGATGACTCAATTTACAATCTAGAGGAGGTAAATGGGTTCCTGGATCAGACTTTTGGGAAATCTGTCAAATTGGCAGATTTATCTTATGATGATAAGTTTGGGAGGTCAGCTGTGATGTTACAGAAGACGGTGGGATTAGAACAGTTGAGTGAGAAGAAGAGTTTTCGCTTGAGCAACTGTGTTACTGCTGTCACGGCATCAAAAGGTAGTGGGAAACGTGGTAAGGTTAAGAGACTTAAAACAATGATGATGGTCATGCCTCATAGGGTGTTTTCTTCTCTTTGTCTGGTTTCTCTGTGGTTTCTTCTGCTTTTCCTTTCTCTTTTCTATATGGAGGTACTAAGGGTAGGTTCTCTCAATATTAATGAGGGAAGGGACAGGAATAAGAGGGCTTGGGTATTAGAAGTAATAAAACAGAAAAGGCTTACTGTAGATTTTCTGCAGGAGACCCATAGTGATGAGGCTAATGAGGTTGACTGGGGTATGTGGTGGGAGGGACAGCATATACTCAGTCATGGTACTAATTTCAGTGCTGGGGTGGCAATTTTGTTTTCCTCAGGCTTAGGGGTGACTGTGGTATCTACAACACGGGTCGGGTTTTATTAGTCAAGGCAGATTTTATTTTTTTATGTTTATGCTTCTAATGAGGTTAGAGAGCGTATTGCTGTATTTGGTAAAATAAAGGAAACCTTAAGACAGTGTGACAAAGAGGAGTGTATGGTTTTAGGGGGGGACTGGAACTGTAATGTGGATTTTACTGTTGACCGCACTGCTCAAGACCTCACCTGCAGTCAGCTACTTGCCTGTCTGGTCTATTAACTTCTTATGGCTGCAGGGGCAGTATTGAGTAGCTTGGATGAAAAGGTCTCAGAGGTGCCCAGAGTAAACTGCCTGCTCCTCAGTCCCAGTTGCTAATATATGCATATTATTATTAGTATTGGATAGAAAACACTCTGAAGTTTCTAAAACTGTTTAAATGATGTCTGTGAGTATAACAGAACTCATATGGCAGGCAAAAACCTGAGAAAGAAATCCAACCAGGAAGTGGGAAATCTGAGGTATGTAGGTTTTCAACTCATCGCCTATCGAATACACAGTGGGATATGGTTCAGTTTGCACGTCCTACGGTTTCCACTAGATGTCAACAGTCTTTAGAACCTTGTCTGATGCTTCTACTGTGAAGTGGGGCCGAAGGATAGGGGAATGAGTAATGTCTGCCATGAGCTGACCATGCTCTGACCATGCGCGTTCACATGAGAGGGAGCTCTGTTCCATCGCACTTCTGAAGACAATGGAATTCTCCGGTTGGAACATTATTGAAGATTTATGTTAAAAATATCCTAAAGATTGATTCAATACATCGTTTGACATGTTTCTACTGACTGTTACGGAACTTTTGGACATTTCGTCTGCTTTTAGTGAACGCACTTCGTGACTTTGGATTTGTTTACCAAACGCGCTAACAAAAGTAGCTATATGGCCATAAATGATGGACATTACCGAACAAACATTTCTTGTGGAAGTGGGAGTCCTGGGAGTGCATTCCGACGAAGATCAGCAAAGGGAAGTGAAGATATATAATGCTATTTATGACTTTTGTTGACTCCACAATTTGGCGGGTAACTGGCTTCCTTTTGTGGCTGAACGCTGTTCTCAGATTATTGAATATTGTGCTATTGCCGTAAAGCTTTTTTGAAATCTGATACAGCGGTTACATTAAGAACAAGTTTATCTTTAATTCTATGTAAAAACATGTATCTTTCATCAAGATTTATGATTAGTATTTCTGTTATTTGATGTGGCTCTCTGCAATTTCTCCGGATATTTTGGAGGCATTTCTGAACATGGCGCCAATGTGGCATTTCTGAACATGGCGCCAATGGGATTTGTCTCTTCTAAAAAATTGCCGACCTGTTGCATTGCTGTGTGCAGAATATAAAATTGTATATAAATGTCTCTCAAACAGGTTGAAAGAGTATCATGGGCTGTTGTTCCACAAGGACCAGTCTTACTGTGTACCTGACCGCTCTATTGTTGATAACTTGTTTTTAATAAGAGATGTTTTAAAAATGTGTAAACTGTCTGATGTGAATGTGGGTTTACTTTCTTTGGATCAGGAGAAGGCCTTTGACCGTGTGGACCACCAATCCTTGTTCAAAA
Source organism: Salvelinus fontinalis (assembly GCF_029448725.1). Taxonomy (NCBI): domain Eukaryota; kingdom Metazoa; phylum Chordata; class Actinopteri; order Salmoniformes; family Salmonidae; genus Salvelinus; species Salvelinus fontinalis. The sequence continues at coordinate 10,939,046 of NC_074674.1, forward strand.
CAATGAAAGCCTTTGGGTTTGGGGATGTTTTTTTGTCTTGCATGAGTTGACTGTATGCTGGGGCCTCATGTATGGTGAAGGTGAGGGGTGGTTTAAGTTGCCACAACCCTGTTCAAAGGGGTATCAGGCAGGGAGGCCCAATTTCAGGGCAGTTATTTTGTCTGGCAATTGAACCAATGCTTTGTTTTTTAAGAGTGAGGCTTACTGGTTTCTCTGTGCCAAAAGTAATGATAGCACTGTATGCGTATGCAGATGACGTGACAGTTTTTATTACAGGGAGTGAGGTTGTTAAGGTTCTCTCAAATGCTCTAAAGGTGTATGAGGGGGCCTCCTCAGCAAGAGTCAATTGGGAAAAGAGCGAATCATTGTGGGCAGGTCCGCTTCAGACGGGGTCCGCTCCATGGTTACCAGGGGGGCTTCAGTGGGGCAGAGATGGGATGAAGACTTTGGGGGGTTTTCTAGGCTCCAATGTCTTTCAGGAAAATAACTGGGAGGGTGTAGTGGAGAAAGTGTGTGCCAGATTGTCAAGGTGGAAATGGGTGTTACCCCAGCTGTCTTATAGAGGAAGGGCTCTGGTTGCCAAAAATCTAGCTGTCTCTACCCTGTGGCACACACTAATGATTTTACGGCCACCACCCCACTTGTCTGATACAAGAACTTCAGAGGACCCGTGCCAATGTATTTTGGTCTGGATAACATTGGATTAAAGCTGCGGCCCTGTGCCTGCCACTGCACGAGGGTGGGCAAGTTCTGGTGGACATTTCTTCCAGGATCATGGCTTTCCGGCTTCAAGCAGCCCAGAGACTGTTGTACAGTGACAGTTCTAGCTGGGTCGACACAGCCGACACATTGATGAGGAGAGCGGGCTGTTTGGGCTTAGACAAGCATATTTTCCTCTTAAAGCTAGAGGGGGGTGATTTGTCTGGCCTGACTCCATTTTATGAGTCTGTTATGCAGGCTTGGAGAGTTCTTGTCACGTCCCGTAAGGCCGGCACGCCACCAGGGATGTGGCTTTTTGAAGAGCCTGTTTTTTACAACACTGCCATCCAGTCCCGTGCTCTGGGTTCAGCCAGCCTACGTTCATGCCTGTTAGGCGTGGGGTGCACCAAGCTGGGTCATCTGATGCGGAGCAGGAGCAGATCGTTGGAGGAGCTGGGAGAAAGAGCGGGGATCCGATCATCTCGCCTACTGAGGAAGGTCGTAGCTGAGGTCTTCAATTCCTTGCCAGTACTTCATCGGCAGTATGTGATTGACACTTCCAATTCTGATCGGTGGACGGAGGGTCTGGATTATGTGTTCCCTGCGCTGAATGTTAGTGCTGCGGCGGGGGCATTCGAGGAGGACGTGGGGATGCTGCTTTCCATCCATACCCCGGGGCTGGGGGAGTTCAAGGCGGTGGGAAAGAAGGCCATGTACATAATGTGTAAAAGTGTCCCGTGCTTCTACCCTAGAAGGGGTAAAATCGACGAGGTGGGTGGGGGTGTTTGATCCAGGTGCCTCCCCAAAAGGCTGTTGGCGGTCTGTATACAAATTGCCTATTGAAAAGAGGACAGCTGACCTCCAGTGGAGGATAATACATGGAGCCATAGCCACCAATATGCATCTGGTACACCTGGATCCTACTGTTGGGAAAGGGTGTCCATTCTGTGCACATCTGTTCTTACAGTGTCCCAGGTTGGTCAGGATGATTGACCTGATCACTAGCTGGTTTTCAGCTCTGTTTATATTTGGTTTATATTATATACAGTTTATATATTTGGGCTACAGTATAGGTTTAGTCAAAGGGGTGTAGTTATTTTGCTTAATTTTGTGTCAGGGGCAGCTAAATTAGCAATATGGAAGACACGAAAGAACAGTATTCGGGGACAGGGGTCTGTGGATGTGGTGGGAATGCTGGAGTTGATGTTTGCAGCAAGACTGAGTGTTGAGTTTGCCTATTACAAAATGGTTAAAAATATTGATCTGTTTATGAGTATATCGGGTATTCAGAGGCTGTTGTGTTTAGTTACTGTGGAGGAAGATTTGGTGTTGTGTTTTTAATTGATGTGTAACCATGGTTTTGTATGAGTGTTTATCGTGTTGTGGGTTCCCAGACGCAATAAAGGTTATTTAAAACTCAATCTCTCTCTCTTTCTCAATATCCTCTCTCTCTCTCTCAATCTCTGTCTCTCTCTCAATTTCCTCTTTCTTTCTCAATCTCCTCTAACTCTCTCACCAGTTCTCTCCTCCACTGCTTCCACTGCATTAGCTTCATTCATTTTGTTTGATGATAGCACCGAGCTCCACTACGTAGTGGAGGAACGCACACTAATGCCCTGGACCAGCACTAAATAACACCATGATAATGCCCTGGAACAGAGCTACAGTTGAAGTCAGATGTTTACATGCATTCAGTCTACATACATCATTAAAACTCATTTTTCAACCACTCCACAAATGTCTTGTTAACAAACTATAGTTTTGGCAAGTCGTTAAAGGACATCTACTTTGTGCATGACACAAGTCATTTTTCCAACAATTGTTTACAGACAGATTATTTCACTTATAATTAATTCACTGTATCACAATTCCAGTGGGTCAGAAGTTTACATACACGAAGTTGACTGTGCCTTTAAACAGCTTGGAAAATTCCAGAAAATTATGGCATGGCTTTTGAAGCTTCTGATAGGCTAACTGACATAATTTCAGTCAATTGGATGTGTACCTGTGGATGTATTTCAAGGCCTCCCTTCAAACTCAGTGCCTCTTTGCTTGACATCATGGGAATATCAAAAGAAATTGTAGACCTCCACAAGTCTGGTTCATCCTTGGGAGCAATTTCCAAACGCCTAAAGGTACCACGTTCATCTGTACAAACAATAGTACGCAAGTTTAAACACCATGGAACCACACCATGGGACCACGCAGCCGTCATACCGCTAAGGAAGGAGATTCGTTCTGTCTCCTAGAGGTGAACATACTTTGGCGCGAAAAGAGCAAATCAATCCCAGAACAACAGCAAAGGACCTTGTGAAGATGCTGGAGGAAACAGGTATAAAATAATTTATACCACAGTAAAATAAGTCCTATATCGACATAAGCTGAAAGGCCGCTCAGCAAGGAAGAAGCCACTGCTCCAAAACCGCCATAAAAAACTGCACATGGAGAAATGTCCTCTGGTCTGATGAAACAAAAATATAACTATTTGGCCATAACGACCATCTTTATGTTTGGAGGAAAACGGGGGAGGCTTGCAAGCCGAAGAACACCACCCCAGCACGGCGGTGGCAGCATCATGTTGTGTGGGTGCTTTGCTGCAGGAGGATCTGGTGCACTTCAAAAAATAGATGGCATGATGAGGGAGGAAACTTATGTGGGTATATTGAAGCAACAACTCAAGACATCAGTCAGGAAGTTAAAGCTTGGTCGCAAATGGGTCTTCCAAATGGACAATGACCCCAAACATACTTTCAAAGTTGTGGAAAAATTGCTTAAGGACAACAAAGTCAAGGTATTGGAGTGGCCATCACAAAGCCCTGACCTCAACCATATAGAAAATTTGTGGGCAGAACTGAAAAAGCGTATGCGAGCAAGGAGGCCTACAAACCTGACTCAATTACACCAGCTCTATCAGGAGGAATGGGCCAAAATTCACCCAACTTATTGTGGGAAGCTTGTGGAAGGCTACCCGAAACGTTTGACCCAAGCTTAACAATTTAAAGGCAATGTAACCAAATATTAATTGAGTATATGTAAACTTCTGTCCAACTGGGAATGTGATGAAAGAAATAAAAGCTGAAATAAATCATTCTCTCTTCTATTATTTCACATTCTTAAAATAAAGTGTTTATCCTAACTGACCTAAGACAGGGAATTTTTACAAGGATTAAATGTCAGGAAATGTGAAAAACTGAGTTTAAATGTATTTGGCTAAGGTGTATTAAAACTTCCGACTTCAACAGTATATAGCATCATGATACCGCCCTGGACCAGAGCTATATAGCACCACGACGCATTGTCAATGCAGTACCGCAGTAGAGTAAACAGTGTGGTAATACTAGTCATTAACATAAGCATAGTTGAGTTTTGCCAATTCCATTGTCAGCAAACAGTTTCACATTGACAGAAACTTCCCTCTGATCAAATCGAGAAGTTGGCAGGGAGACGCCACACTCCATCCACACGTCCACTTAGTAAAACAAACACTCACAGACACACACACGAACACACACTAAGTCCACTTAGACAGGGGAAATTGCACTCTTTCTATAGGGGCAGGCTTGCTGCATTCCCCTATGACTCCATGACATTCTCTATCTATCTCTCTCTCGCTCACACACACACACACACACACGTATGCACGCACGCACACACACCTGCTTCCCCAACTCCTGACACTCACCTTCTCATCTTCACTATTGCACAACTTTTGTTTTTCCGGATGAGTGACGGTGACTGCTCTCCTGCTGCTCTCTTCTGCTCTCCTGCTGAGGACAGCTTGTGGTGGGATTTCTCAGTCTCTCTACTTTACAGTCCCTCCGCAGACAAATAATACATGGGCCACGATCATATGTTAATGTGCAAGATGTCTAACTGCTGTATATCCCCCACTGCAAAGTCATCAACGTGAAGTAAGTGGAGCGGAGAAGGAGAGAGCTCTTAATCAAGGGACGTGAAGATAAGACAGCAGGATTCATCACACAGAAAGAGAGAGAGAGAGAGATATGCAAACGCATCCCTCTGTCCACTAGTTAGTAGCCCCACTCGCGCAGATGGACAGAGACGGTGGGCTGTCTGTCTTTGTGCCTGCCTGTCTGTTTGTATGGTCTGAATTAAGTTGTGCACCTGTCTCTCTTTATCTCCCTCCCTGGCAGTAACGTACAATGTGTGCTCCCCCTGTGTGAGAGAGACCTGTGTGTGTGTGTGTGTGTGTGTGTGTGTGTGTACGTGTTTGTGTGTGACGCGGGGAGGAAAGCCAGTTGGAGAGATGCGGCAATTAGGGGAATAAATACGAATAAAACATAAACAAACATCAAGGGAGCGTTGTGGCAGAGGGAAGAAGCGAGGGAAGGATAGAGAAGAGGAGGAGAGAAAGACTGGGGAAGCAGCCGTTAATAGGCCTTTAACTCTCTGTCTTTAACGCCTGTTCCTTCCTCTCTCTCTCTCCAGGGACTCAACCATCACTCCCTCTCCCTTTCCCTTGATCATTCTCTCTCTATCGCTGGCCCAATAATTCCCTCTTTCCTGATGTGGAACTCTTCTCTCTTCTCATTTAGAGTGACACCCTGAATCTCTTTCTGCCCATCCTACTCTTGCCCATCCTTCTCTCTCTCTCTCTCTCTCTCTCTCTCTCTCTCTCTCTCTCTCTCTCTCTCTCAATGGACCATACAGTGTAAAGTTATTGGGTTGTGGGGGCAGGGGGAGGATGTGAGAATCTCTTCCTCTGAGACGATGTAGGATAAGAGGAGGGTTTACTATTCTGCTGCTATTCTGCCAATCTGACTTGCTCCCTGACTGCAGGGGAAGACCAGGAGGACAGTCCACATGGATGCTTCTCTAACTGGGATGGCAGACACACAGCAGGGGAGATCTACCTCCTGTTCTTTCTCTCTTTATTAGTCTGTTTTTCTCTCAATGTAATTCAAGGGGCTTTATTGGCATGGGAAACATTGTTTATATTGCCAAAGCACGTGAAATGAAAAAAAAAGAAAAGTGAAATAAACAATAAAAAGTTAACCGTAAATATTACACTCACGCAAGTTCCAAAAGAATAAAGACATTTCAAATGTCATGTGTATATACAGTGTTGTAGTGATGTGCAAATAGTTGAAGTACAAAAAGGAAAATAAAAAAATAAATATGGGTTGTATTTACAATGGTGTTTGATGCCCTTTTCTTGTGACAACAGGTCACAAATCTTGCTGCTGTGATTGAACACTGGTATTTCACCCAATTGATATGGGAGATTATCAAAATTGGATTTGTTTTCAAATTCGTTGTAGGTCTGTGTAATCTGAGGGAAATATGTGTCTCTAATATGGTCATACATCTGGCAGGTTAGGAAGTGCATCTCAGTTTCCACCTCATTTTGTGGGCAGTGCATAGTCAAATATTTCCTTAATTTTGGGTCAGGTGGTCAGGTTTCTGCCACTGTGTACTCTCTGTTTAGGGCCAAATAGCATTCTAGTTTGCTCTGTTTTTCTTTGTAAATTCTTTCTAATGTGTCAAGTAGAGGTCGAACGATTTATGATTTTTCAACGCCGATACCGATACCGATTATTGGAGGACCAAAAAAGCCGATACCGATTATCGGACGATTTTTGTATATATATATATATATATATATATATATATATATATATATATATATATATATATATATATATATATATTTGTAATAATGACAATTACAACAATACTAAATGAACACTATTTTAACTTAATATAATACATCAATAAAATCAATTTAGTCTCAAATAAATAATGAAACTTGTTCAATTTGGTTTAAATAATGCAAAAACAAAGCGTTGGAGAAGAAAGTAAAAGTGCAATATTTGCCATGTAAAAAAGCTAACGTTTAAGTCCCTTGAGAACATATGAAAGTTGGTGGTTCCTTTTAACATGAGTCTTCAATATTCCCAGGTAAGAAGTTTTAGGTTGTAGTTACTATAGGATTTATAGGACTATTTCTCTCTATACCATTTGTATTTCATATACCTTTCACTATTGGATGTTCTTATAGGCACTATAATATTGCCAGCCTAATCTCGAGAGTTGATAGGCTTGAAGTCATAAACAGCACAATGCTTGAAGCACAGCAAAGAGCTGCTGGCAAATGCAGAAAAGTGCTGTTTGAATGAATGCTTACGAGCCTGCTGGTGCCCACCACCGCTCAGTCAGACTGCTCTATCAAATATCAAATCATAGACTTAATTATAATAACACACAGAAATACGAGCCTTAGGTCATTAATATGGTCAAATCCGGAAACTATCATTTCGAAAACAAAATGTTTATTCTTTCAGTGAAATACGGAACCGTTCCCTATTTTATCTAACGGGTGGCATCCCTAAGTCTAAATATTCCTGTTACATTGCACAACCTTCAATGTTGTCATAATTATGTACAATTCTGGCACATTAATTACGGTCTTTGTTAGGAAGAAATGGTCTTCACACAGTTCGCAACAAGCCAGGTGGCCCAAACTGCTAAATATACCCTGACTCTGCTTGCACAGAACGCAAGAGAAGTGACACAATTTCCCTAGTTAAAAGAAATTAATGTTAGCAGGCAATATTAACTAAATATGCAGGTTTAAAAATATATAGTTGTGTATTGATTAAGAAAGGCATTGATGTTTATGGTTAGGTACACATTGGTGCAACGACAGTGCTTTTTTCACGAATGCGCTTGTTAAATCATCACCGTTTGGCAAAGTAGGCTATGATTCAATGATAAATTAACAGGCACCGCATTGATTATATGCAACGCAGGACAAGCTAGATGAACTAGTAATATCATCAACCATGTGTAGTTAACTAGTGATTGTTAAGATTGATTGTTTTTTATAAGATACGTTTAATGCTAGCTAGCAACTTACCTTGGCTCCTTGCTGCACTCCCGTAACAGGTAGTCAGCCTGCCACGCAGTCTCCTCGTGGAGTGCAATGTAATCGGCCATAATCGGTGTCCAAAAATGCCGATTACCGATTGTTATGAAAACTTGAAATCGGCCCTAATTAAATCGGTCATTCCGATTAATCGGTCGACCTCTAGTGTCAAGTAATATTTTTGTTTTCTCATCTAATTGTGTTGCTGTCCTGGGGTTCTGTGTGGTCTGTTTGTGAACAGAGACCCAGGACCAGCTTGCTTAGGGGGATCTTCCCCAGGTTAATTTCTCTGTAGGTGATGGCTTTGTTATGGAAGGATTGGGAATTGCTTCCTTTTAGGTGGTTGTAGAATTTAACGACTCTTTTCTAGATTGTATCAGCTTAATTCTGCTCTGAATGCATAATTTTTGGTTTGACGTTGTATACGAAATATATTTTTGCATGCAGAGTCTCAATTTGGTGTTTGTCCAATTTTCTCTTCCTCTCATTCTCTGTTCGATCACTCTCTCCCTCTGTCTCGCTCGCTTACTTTCTCTCTTTGTTTCTCCCTCCTGTTCTCTCTCTTAGTCTGTTTCTACCTTTCTCTCTAGTTCTGTCTCTCTCTCTCACCTCTCTCTTTTGCTGTCTATCGCTCTTTCTCTTTCTCACAATGCATGGAGAGCTAAAAAAATGTGTCTTCGCTGTTTGGAAGGATAGGACTGGGTTAGTTCTATTGGCGTTTTGCTTTTCTCAATGTCTGCATCCTAAATAGCTAATCAAAAGAGAACCTTTACACTCAAATATGTTGCATAAAGCTTACTTCATTATTTATTGTTTTAAATTATTCTCACTGCATCAGGGATAGCGTACACAGACGTTTTGGCTTTACAGCCTTCTTTTGTGTGTAGGTAAAATGTTATTTTAATTACGGACAGTGTTATGTATAACAGTCTAAATGTGGCTTATAGGAAGAAGGTGAAATCAAATTATTAATTTAAACCATGTGGAGATACAGAATAAAATGTATATATCCACATGGCTTCTCTTTGGAGTAATTTGTTGCCATAGTCACCTACTCTACATGTTGGATGAACTTTTTTGATCCCGACGCAAACATATTCCTCATGTAGTGCTCTACTTTTGACCAGGGCCCATAGGGCTCTGATCAAAAGTAGTACACTATATTGGGAATACTAGGTCATTTGGGATGTACCCAATGGATCTATCATAAGATTGGGAGTCCCATGGCGGTGCACAATTGGCCCAGCGTCGACCAGGTTTGGCCGGTGTAGGCCGTCATTGTAAATAAGAATTTGTTCTTAACTGACTTGCCTAGTTAAATAAAGGTAAAATACATAAAAAATATATATATATTTTGTTTTAAGTGCATATGCCAAAGAACTCATGTCTGAAAGGCCTCGCTCCAACAGCTACTGGTTAGGTCCCAAATGGCACCCTATTCCCTATATAGTGCACAACTTTTGACCAGGTACACTATGTATGGAATAGGGTACAATTTATGACACACAGTTACTGTATCTTATTTATTTAGCCAAACTGTAGAACTGTAAACTCTAGCTGGCTATTGATCACACCACTTTAGACTCTGTTCACACACGCGCACACACACACACATACAGTGCATTCGGAAAGTATTCAGACCCTTTGACTTTTTCAACATTTTGTTACATTACAGCCTTATTGTAAATTAACCCATAAAACGATCACAATGTCTGCTCTATATTTTGACTTGTTTTCTTGTATGAGCTTTCTATTTTCACTGTATATTTCACAGTTTAGTGTGACTTGTATTTTGAAAGCAGGTTTTTAGCATTCTCTGTTTTACGCGCCAAGATTTAATGGAAAACGGGCACGAGAGAGGAAAAGGAAAATACGTTTTTGTTAAGGTTGTTCAAGCCCGCAAGAAACAACATCTAGCTGGAAAGAGAACAATGTGTTTACTGTCTTTCAATATTGGTATTGTTTCAGAAATCTTTCTAATTATTTTGAACGTGTACTGAACGGATATTTATGTTGTAATTGACGTTCTGAAGTCTGCTAGCAGTATGACGTTATTAGCTGTAACCTAACTCCACTGTGTGCTGGCTAATTTGAGTTAATCTTGCACCACATTATCAAGCTATTAGCATGTAATCACCTATTTGTGTAGACATTCTCATGCATTGATGCATTTGATGTGTCAAGCGCGCTAATGTAAAGGTGTGTCAAAGTGTATTGTTTGTGGACTGTATTGTTCATATTGTAAGAGCATTTTTGGTTTGTTTCTCCATCAGCTCTTACGGTGTGTTTATGGAAATAATAGCGCATTAAACTTTCATGAACGATCATTCAGAGTTAACCATTCATTCACATTTACATAAGTATTCAGACCCTTTACTCAGTACATTGTTGAAGCACCTTTGGCAGCCTCAAGTCTTCTTGGGTATAATGCTACAAGCTTAGCACACCTGTATTTGTGGAGTTTTTCCACTTCTCTGCAGATCGTCTCAAGCTCTGTCAGGTTGGATGGGGAGCGTTACTTCACAGCTATTTTCAGGTCTCCAGAGATGTTCGATTGGGTTCAAGTCCGGGCTCTGGCTGGGCCACTCAAGGACATTCAGAGACTTGTCCCAAAGCCACTCCTGCTTTGTATTGGCTGGGTGCTTAGGGTCGTTGTCCTGTTAGAAGGTGAACCTAAGTCTGAGGTCCTGAGCGCTCTGGAGCAGGTTTTTTATCAAGGATCTCTTCGTTCAGCTTTCCCTTGATCCTGACTAGTCTCCCAGTCCCTGTTGCTGAAAAACATCCCCACAGCATGATGCTGCCACCACCATGCTTCACCGTAGGGATGATGCCAGGTTTCCTCCAGAGTTCAATCTTGGTGTCATCAGACTAGAAAATCTTGTTTCTCATGGTCTGAGAGTCCTTTAGGTGCCTTTTGGCAAACTCCAAGCGGGCTGTTGTGCCTTTTTACTGAGGAGTGGCTTCCATCTGGCCACTCTACCATAAAGGCCTGATTGGTGGAGGGCTGCAGATATGGTTGTCCTTCTGGAAGCTTCTCCCATCTCCACAGAGGAACTCTGGAGCTCTGTTAGAATGACAATCGGGTTCTTGGTCACCTTCCTGACAAGGCCTTCTCCCCCGATTGCTAAGTTTGGCTGGGTGATCAGTTCTAGGAAGAGTCTTGAAGGTTCCAAACTTCTTCCATTTTGAGTCTCATAGCAAAGGGTCTGAATATTTAGGTAAATCATATACTTCTGTTTTTTATTTTTAATACATTTGCAAAAATATCTAAAAACCTATTTTCGCTTTGTCATTATGGGGTATTGTGTGTAGATTGTTGAGGAACATTTATAATTTAAAACATTTTAGAATAAGGCTGTAAAGTAGCAAAATGTGAAAAAATGGAAGGGTGTGAATACTTTCTGAATGCACTGTACATACAAATACACACCCACACACACCAGTGGAGGCTGGTGAGGGGAGAATGCATCATAATAATGGCTGGAACAGAGCAAATGGAATGGCATCAAACATGGAAACCATGTGTTTCATGTATTTGATACCATTCCACTTATTCCGCTCCAGCCATTACCATGAGCCCGTTCTTCCCAATTAAGGTGCCACCAACCTCCTATGGCACACACACACATACACACTCCATAGTGTGGAGCCAGGTCATTGATCAGCAGGCCAACGGCCGCGCCTGATGTCTTCATCACTGCCCCCCCCCGCTCCTCCCTTTTTCCTTCCTTCCTTCCCTCCCTCCTCCCATTGTAAATTCAGCAGAGCTAATTGGACATGACTGCCTTTATGTTCCCGCTTCATAAATTTCTTTCCTCTGAAGGAGGAGGATCGATTTTCCTGGAGTGCTGTGCAGTCTTCCGGAGTGTGTGTGCTCATGCGTGCGTGAATCTCTTCAAACTATCTACGCCTCACCAATCCTATTTTTCTCTATCGCTCTCTTTTTCTTTGATGGGCTCAGTAAATCTATAACGGAACTCCCCTTCGATGATCTGGTGACCGGAAAGATTATGCGCCTGTGCACGTGCATCTCCTTCAAACGATCTTCGCCTGACCAATCATCTCTCTTTTTAATTCAATTCATTTAAAGGGCTTTATGGGCATGGGAAACATATGTTAACATTGCCAAATCAAGTGAATTAGATAACAAACCAAAGGGGGAAAAAAACAATAAAAGTTCAAAAAAAATATGTCTACAGTACCAGTCAAACTTTTGGACACATCTACTCATACAAGGGGTTTTTCTTAATTTTTTACTATTTTCTACATTATAGAATAACAGTGAAGACATCAAAACTACGAAATAACACATATGGAATCATATAGCAATCATAACAGTGTTAAACAGATCAAAATGTATTTTAGATTCTTCAAAGTAGATGCCTTTGCCTTGATGACAGCTTTGCACACTCTTGGCATTCTCTCCACCAGCTTCACCTGGAATGCTTTTCCAACAATCTTGAAGGAGTTCCCACATATGCTGAGCACATGTTGGCTACTTTTCCTTCACTTTGCGGTCCAACTCATCTCAATTGGTTTGGGGTTGGGTGATTGTGGAGGCCAGGTCATCTGATGCAGCACTCCATCACTCTTCTTCTTGGTCAAGTAGCCCTTATACAGCCTGGAGGTGTGTTTGGTGAATTGTTCTCTTGAAAAACAAATAGTCCCGCTAAGCACAAACCAGATGGAATGGTGTATCGCTGCAGCATGCTGTGGTAGCCATGCTGGTTAAGTGTGCCTTGAATTCAAAATAAATCACCCAGAGTGTCGCCAGCAAAGCACACCCACACCATCACACCTCCTCCTCCATGCTTCACAGTGGGAACCACACACGTGGAGATCATCCGTTCACCTACTCTATGTCTCAAAGACACTGCGGTTGTAACCAAAAATCTCAAATTTGGACTCATCAGACCAAAGGATAGATATCCTCCGGTCTAATGTCCATTGCTCGTGTTTCTTGGCCCAAGCAAGTCGCTTCTTATTATTTGTGTACTTTGGTAGTGGTTTCTTTGCAGCATATCGACCACGAAGGCCTGATTCATGCAGACTATTCTGAACAGTTGATGTTGAGATGTGTCTTTTACTTGAACTCTGAAGCATTTATTTGGGCTGCAATTTCTGAGGCTGGTAAAACTAATGAACTTATTCTCTGCAGCAGAGGTAATTCTGGGTTTCCATAGTAATTCGTTATGGATCCATAACTAAATCAACATCTGCATTTTGAAAGAGTATTTTTTTATCATTATTCTATTAACAAAATGTGTTTATTTGTTTATTAGGCTACTGTGTGCAGTCTACAATACATACTGTAGTTGACATGGGAAAGTGCCTAATTCCTTACATAAGGGAGAGCAGGCCATGTCTGTACTACAGAATGCTGGGTACACGGAAGACCGGGGATCAAATCCCCATTGGGGAGGAAGGAGAAGGCTGTCCTTGTAAATAGGAATTTGTTCTTAACTGATTCTATATGTGTTATTTCATAGTTGTGATGTCTTCACTATTATTCTACAATGTAGAAAATAGTACAAATATAGAATGAGTAGGTGTGTCCAAACATTTGACTGGTACTTGATTAATTCATTTGATTAATATTATGATGTTTCTATTCCATGAAAAACAAAAAACGCTCTGGGTTTCTGTTAGAATGGAACGGAAAATATGGCGCTGTACAACGTGATGTCTGGCAGTACAGTACTGGGCTATTTAGCTTGTCTCAGAGCAGCACGAAACAGTGCTAAAATAGCTGTAGGCTTTTGCTTCTAACTTCAATATGCTCTTTAAATAAATAAGACCTTCACCATTTTTAACAGTATATCTAAAAATATTTTTTTCAATGATGTGACTCTCCTCCAATAATTACATTTAGAGGATTGGAGAACTCTATAATAATATTTAAGGGGCATTTTCCGTTAGGATCTGTGAGAATATCTAAGGGACTTTTATATCATTCTAAATTAATTAATAATAATAATCACTTGAGATTGGAGATTTCATTTTCATTTAACCTAGAGTGAGTGAGAAAAAGGCCATTCTTGACATTCTCACTAATTTGTAAATTAAGCCAGTTATTTAGAATTATTTATTTCTGGAGAAACCTAACTTGTTTATTTAGCAGACATCACTTGCTTATATTCAGTCAACACATATCTTAAAAATATCATGGAATATTTTAACATTTTTGTTTCTCCATGCTTGTCTCAGAGCAGCGCGTAACGGTGCTGAAATAGACGGCCACAGCGGGAAGGGTATGTATTCTGTGCCCACTCGTGGTATCTCTTTCGGTTACACATCCTTGGAATAGCAGAACAGCATAACTGTCCGGGCGGCCCTTGCTGTGCCTGGTGAGCAGTTGGTCAAGTTCTGTTGTCAGAAGAGGAATAGAAATGTCAGGGTGAACCGAAAACCTGACGAACCCATCACGTACTGTATGTTGACTCTGCCTGTCGGAGGTGGAGTTCCAGAGCTCACAGGTGTGCCTGGCATGGATTGTGATGCCATCACGTTCCTTTTCAACACGCGAGTGAGTCAATGACTATTCAAGCCATTGACTCACTGACGAATGAAGATGATGAGCGATCGGCAAAGGCAAACTGTAATCTGCGGCCATCACGGCTTGGTAAGAAATGTTTATATATAAAAATATACAGTTGAAGTCGGAGGTTTACATACACTTAGGTTGGAGTCATTGAAACTCATTTTTCAACCACATCACAAAGCCCTGACCTCAATCCTATAGAAAGTGTGTGGGCACAACTGAAAAAGTGTGTGCAAGCAAGGAGGCCTACAAACCTGACTCAGTTACACCAGCTTTGTCAGGAGGAATGAGCCAAAATTCACCCAACTTACTGTGGGAAGCTTGTGGAAGGCTACCCGAAATGTTTGACCCAAGTTAAACAATTTAAAGGCAATGCTACCAAATACTAACTGAGTGTATGTAAACTTCTGACCCACTGGGAATGCGATGAAAGAAATAAAAGCTGAAATAAATCATTCTCTCTGCCATAATTCTGACATTTCACGTTCTTAAAATAGTGGTGATCCTAACTGACCTAAGATAGGGAATTTTTACTAGGATTAAATGTCAGGAATTGTGAAACTGAGTTTAAATGTATTTGGTTAAGGTGCATGTAAACTTGACTTAAACTGTATATATATAAAAAAAATTCTCTGAACATTAACCGTGTGTTCGCTTGTTTTGTGCTGTTCTGTAGTTTTTTAGAGCGGGAGCAGGCGTGACGGTATCCCCCCTCTCTCTAAGGTCGCCACTCGGCGAGCCTGACGGGCCAGGCAAGACTGACGGGCAGGCCGAGGTGTGGGAGCCGGCCGAGGCGTGGGAGCCCGTTATGCACATTTGTGGCCTGCTGGAGGTCATTTTGCAGGGCTCTGGCAGTGCTCCTCCTTGCACAAAGGCGGAGGTAGCGGTTCTGCTGCTGGGTTGTTGCCCTCCTACGGCCTCCTCCATCTCCTGATGTACTGGGCTGTCTCCTGGTAGCGCCTCCTTGCTCTGGACACTACGCTGACAGACACAGCAAACCTTTTTGCCACAGCTCGCATTGATGTGCCATCCTGGATGAGCTGCACTACCTGAGCCACTTGTGTGGGTTGTAGACTCCGTCTCATGCTACCACTAGAGTGAAAGCACCGCCAGCATTCAAAAGTGACCAAAACATCAGCCAGGAAGCATAGGAACTGAGAAGTGGTCTGTGGTCACCACCTGCAGAATCACTCCTTTATTGGTGGTGTCTTGCTAATTGCCTATAATTTCCACCTTTTGTCTATTCCATTTGCACAACAGCATGCGAAATTTATTGTCAATCAGTGTTGCTTCCTAAGTGGACAGTTTGATTTCACAGAAGTGTGATTGACTTGGAGTTACATTGTGTTGTTTAAGTGTTCCCTTTATTCTTTTGAGCAGTGTATATTTTTTAGGTTTTCTACTGCTAAGTTTACACCTTCACTATTACAGTGGAATGTTTTGTCCAGGAAGTTGTCTAAAAGGGATTGAATTTGTTGTTGCCTAATTGTTTTTTGGTAGGTTTCCACACCTCAGTCCTTCCATCTATGGCATTTCTTAATATTATTTAGTTCCTTTGGCTTTGATGCCTCATGATTGAGTATTGCTCTGTTCAAGTAGATTTTGATTTTGCTGTGATCTGATAGGGGTGTCAGTGGGCTGACTGTGAATGCTCTGAGAGACTCTCGGTTGAGGTCAGTGATAAAGTAGTCTACAGTACTACTGCCAAGAGATGAGCTATAGGTTTACCTACCATAAGAGTCCCCTCGAAGCCTACCATTGACTATGTACACACAAAGTGTGCGACAGAGCTGCAGGAGTTGTGACCCGTTTTGTTGGTTATGTTGTCGTAGTTGTGTCTAGGGGGGCATATGGGGGAGAGAACGCTGTCTCCTCCAGGCAGGTGTTTGTCCCCCTGTGTGCTGAGGGTGTCAGGTTCTTGTCCAGTTCTGGCATTTAGGTCGCCACAGACTAGTACATGTCCCTGGGCCTGGAAATTATTGATTTCCCACTCCAGGATGGAGAAGCTGTCTTCATTAAAGTATGGGGATTCTAGTGGGGGATATAGGTAGCACACATGAGGACATTTTTCTCTGATCATTTCCATTTGAATTTCTAGCCAAATGTTCCTGTTTTGATTAATTTAATAGAGTGAGTTAGGTCTGCTCTATACCAAAATAGCATACCCCCTGAGTCCCTTCCCTGTTTCACACCTGGTGGTGGTGGTTTGGTGGATGGGACTACCAGCTCCCTGTAACCTAGAGGGTAACCAGTGGGTCCGTCTCCTCTATACCACATTTCATGTAAGATGACAATGTCTGTATTTCTTTGAAGTCTAGGTTCCTGTTTTTTAGGCCAAAGGCAGATGACCTCAGGCTGTGGATTTTCCAGGATGAGATGGTGGAAGGCTTTGTGTTCCATAAAAATGTCCAATGTTGTTAGTCGTGTGGTTTGGCCTTAGGCCAGTAAGTGTGAGCAGCGCCTTCTGAGCATCTGGTACATGCCATTGGCTTGGGCTAGTGTAAGTGTGGGGGTTGGGCCTGTATTCCTGATCACGACCTGGGCGTATGTGTGACTTTCATGTTTAGCCCCTCTTTGCGGGAGTGGGAGACATGGGGTGAGCAGGAGGGGCATAGGTCTGATCTGAGGGGGCCTAAATGGGTGGACCTGGACCTTTATCGCTCGCTCTCTTTTATGGGCTCAGTTAATCAACAATGGAACTCCCCTTCAATGATCTGTTGACCGGGATAATTGTCAGCCTATTCACAGCTCTTCACTCATTCAAACCAAAGGGAAAGTTTGACTCTAATTCTAAATTCTTACCATCGGACGCAGGTTGACGTTTGTCATGAGTCTTGTCCTGGGGGCAGAACTGAGCAATATCCCATTTTATAGGCCAGCTGCAAAGTCTAATTGGCTATATTGTAAATATGTATGAAAACAAAAAGTAGCTTTTTGGTTTTAATTTAAGGTTAGGGTTAAGGTTAATGTTAGGTTTAAAATCAGATTTGATGATTTTGTGACTGTGCCTGTTAGTGATCACTCCGCAGAGCTGCCTCCAGAACAAGATTCATGATGAAAAACTCTAAACTGTTCAGCAGACTCTCTTTAGATCTCTTCATTGTTACCTGAAAAATTATTGTGACAGTAAAAGCTTCTAAAGTTTGTAATGTACATTCAATCTATTCCCTGTCCATTTTCACTGTTGTTTTGGACTTGTATTCCAGATAACATCAGAAACTCTCTCTACTGTAACATCTGAGGATTGGACATGCCAAAAGGGACTGTGCTTTTAGGGTAAGCAAAACAAGCACATTGCCCCGCTCCCATGCACACACACACACATGCACGTACGCTCACACGCACTCACACACACGAGAATGCACAAAATCAACACACACACAAACACACACGCTGAAGCTGAGAAGCATATGGGGTTGAGAGTTCACTGCCATGAGACCCAAGCCAGAGGAAAATGGGAAAAGCACTAAGACACTTCGAAATGACCTTGATTGCTTTAGAAATAGTTGTGTGTGTAGCAATGGGCAGGCGGGGTAGTTACATAAGTACATGCTGTGAGGGCGTGTATCTATGTCTGCGTGTGAACATGCATGAGGACGTTTGCCCAGTGTCTTGGTGTGTGTGTACTGTTGTGTGCGTATACATGTGTCAATAATTCACACAGGATGCAGTAAATGGCTTGGGCACTGGGCTAGGTGGTGAAAGAGAGACTCAGAGAGCGAGAGAGACCTATACAGAGTGCAGTAATACAGAGCCGCTCTAATGTATGAATGCTGAGCAGCAGCAGCCCTACTGGAAATATATAAATGATGAAACAAGCTTCGCCACGGCCTATTTCAAACTCTCATCTTCTCACGCACAGAAGAGCAGTAGTTTAGAAACATGGATGGTATAAGAACATCCTGTGTCCGAACCGTTTGGGCTACAAACTAATGGGATTCAATGGTGTTCTCCGTTTTGCTCTAGGACCCCCACAAGTGTCATGGGACTTGTCTGAAGCTAACCGAAAAAATAAGAAAAAATAAATGCTAGTATGAAGGTAGTTTTGTGCCATGCCACATAAATGGGTTAAAAATGTGTAAAATATATACACTACCGTTCAAACGTTTGGGGACACT
The DNA here is from genome assembly GCF_029448725.1 of Salvelinus fontinalis. Lineage (NCBI taxonomy): Eukaryota > Metazoa > Chordata > Actinopteri > Salmoniformes > Salmonidae > Salvelinus > Salvelinus fontinalis. The sequence goes on from NC_074674.1 coordinate 10,957,293, forward strand.
TAGAAATGTCCTTGTTTTTTAAAGAAAAGCATTTTTTGTCCATTAAAATAACATCAAATTGATCAGAAATACAGTGGACATTTTTTATGTTGTAAATGACTATTGTAGCTGGAAACGGCTGATTTTCTTTTTAATGGAATCTCTACATAGGCGTACAGAGGTCCATTATCAGCAACCATCACTCCTGTGTTCCAATGGCACATTGTGTTAGCCAATCCAAGTTTATCATTTTAAAAGGCTAATTGATCATTAGAAAACCCTTTTCAATTATGTTAGCACAGCTTAAAACTGTTGTTCTGATTAAAGAAGCAATAAAACTGGCCTGCTTTAGACTAGTTGAGTATCTGGAGCGTCAGCATTTGTGGGTTCGATTACAGGCTCCAAATGGCAAGAAACAAAGCACTTTCTTCTGAAACTCGTCTGTCAATTCTTGTTCTGAGAAATGAAGGCAATTCCATGCGAGAAATTGTCAAGAAACTTAAGATCTCGTACAATGCTGTGTACTACTCCCTTCACAGAACAGCGCAAACTGGCTCTAACTAGAATAGAAAGAGAAGTGGGAGACCCCGGTCCACAACTGAGCAAGAGGACAAGTACATTAGTGTCTAGCTGTGTTATTTTGCCCGCCTTAATTTGATTTTATTGGCCAGTCTGAGATATGGCATTTTCTTTGCAACTCTGCCTAGAAGACCAGCATCCCGGAGTCGACTCTTCACTGCTGACATTGAGACTAGTATTTTGCCGGTACTATTTAATGAAGCTGCCAATTGAGAACTTGTGAGGGATCCGTTTCTCAAACTAGACACTCTAATGTACTTGTCCTCTACTCAGTTGTGCACCGGGGCCTCCCAGTTCTCTTTCTATTCTGGTTAGAGCCAGAATAAACCTTAGCCAAATACATTTAAACTCAGTTTCTCACAATTCTTGACATTAAATCCTTGTAAAAATTTTCTGTCTTAGGTCAGTTAGGAGCAACACTTTCTTTTAAGAATGTGAAATGTCAGAATAATAGTAGAGAGAAATATTTATTTCAGCTTTAATTTCTTTAATCACATTCCCAGTGGGTCAGAAGTTTACTTAATTAGTATTTGGTAGCATTGCCTTTAAATTGTTTAACTTGGGTCAAACATTTCGGGTACCCTTCCACAATAAATTGGGTGAATTTTGGCCCATTCCTCCTGACAGAGCTGGTGTAACTGAATCAAGTTTGTAGGCCTCCTTGCTCGCACACGCTTTTTCAGTTCTGCCCACAAATTTTCTATAGGATTGAGGTCAGGGATTTGTGATGGCCACTCCAATACCTTGACTTTGTTGTCCTTAAGCAATTTTGCCACACCTTTGGAAGTATGCTTGGGGTCATTATCCATTTGGAAGAACCAAGCTTTAATTTCCTGACTGATGTTTTGAGATGTTGCTTCAATATATCCACATAATTTCCCCCCTCATGATGCCATCTATTTTGTGAAGTGCACCAGTCCCTCCTGCAGCAAACCACCCCCACAACATGATGCTGCCACCCCCGTGCTTCACGGTTGGGATGGTGTTCTTTGGCTTGTAAGCATCCCCCTTTTTCCTCCAAACATAACAATGGTAATTATGGCCGAACAGTTCTATTTTTGTTTCATCAGACCTGAGGATATTTCTCCAAAAATTACAAGCTTTATCCCCAAGTGAAGTTTCAAACCGTAGTCTGTTAATTAATGGCGGTTTTGGAGCAGTGGCTTCTTCCTTGCTGATCGGCATTTCAGGTTATGTGGATATAGGACTCGTTTAACTGTGGATATAGGTACTTTGGTACCTGTTTCCTCCAGCATCTTCACAAGGTCCTTTGCTGTTGTTCTGGGATTGATTTGCACTTGTCGCACTAAAGTACGTTCATCTCTAGGAGACAGAACGCGTCTCCTTCCTGAGCGGTATGACGGCTGCGTGGTCCTATGGTGTTAATACTTGCGTACTATTGTTTGTACAGATGAACGTGGTACCTTCAAGCATTTGGAAATTGCTCCCAAGGATGAACCAGACTTGAACCAGAATTTTTTTTCTTGTGTCTTGGCAGATTTCTTTTAATTTTCCCATGATGTCAAGCAAAGAGGCACTGAGTTTGAAGGTAGGCCTTCAATACATCCACAGGTACACCTCAAATTGACTCAAATGATGTCAATTAGCCTATCAGAAGCTTCTAAAGCCATGACATCATTTAAAAAATTTGCCAAAACTATAGTTTGTTAAACAAGAAATATGTGGTGGTTGAAAAACGAGTTTTAATGACTCCAACCTAAGTGTATGTAAACTTCCGACTTCAACTGTATATACACACAGTGCCTTCGGAAATGATTCAGAACCCTTGACTTTTTGTTAGGTTACAGCCTTATTCTAAAATTGATTAAAACGCCCCCCCCCCCCCCCCTAAATCTACAAACAATACCCCATAATGACAAAACAAAAATAGGGTTAGAAATTTTTCCTAATTTATTGAAAAAAAAAAAAATGAAATTTGATTTACATACGTATTCAGACCCTTTCCTCATTACTTGGATGAAACACCTTTGGCTGACATGGTTGTCCTTCTGGAAGATTCTCCCATCTCCTCAGAGGAACTCTAGAGCTCTATCAGAGTGACTATCGTGTTCCTGGTCACCTCCCTGACCAAGGCCCTTCTCAGTGTGACCTGGCGGCCAGGTCTAGGAAGACTCTTCATGGTTCCAAACTTCTTCCATTTAAGAATGATGGAGGCCACTGTTCTTGGGAACCTCTAATGCTGCAGACATTTTTTGGTACCCTTCCCCAGATCTGTGCCTCGACAAAATCTGGTCTCGGAGCAATGAGGAGAATTCCTTCGACCTCATAGCTTGGTTTTTACTCTGACATCCACTATCAACTGTAGACAGGTGTCAACTATAGACAGGTGTATGCCTTTCCAAATCATGTCTAATCAATTTAATTGAGTCTCATCGCAAAGGGTGGACTCCAATCAAGTTGTAGAAACATTTCAAGGATGATCAATAGAAACAGGATGCACCGGAGCTCAATTTCGAGTCTCATAGCAAAGGGTCTGAATACTTACAGTATCAGTCAAAAGTTTGGACACACCTACTCATCCCATGTTTTTCTTGATTTTTTTAACTATTTTCTACATTGTAGAATAATAGTGAATACATGACAACTATGAAATAACACACATGGAATCATCTAGTCATCAAAAAAAGTATTAAATATTAAATAGATTTAATATTTGAGATTCTTCAAAGTTGCCACCCTTTGTCTTGACAGTTATTCAATGAGTTTCTATGGGCTATATTTTGTATATTTTTACGATCAATATCTTAAAAAAATACCAAAAGGGGTCCTAACTTTATAAAGTCAAATAGCTAAATGATCCATAGTATGACCGTCTTACAACAATTCCATATGTCAGCTTAGCACCCCCCCCCCCCCCCCCTTCTGCTACAGGCTCAGTGTGTGAATAACAGTGTTTTGTGTAAATGTCTTCTACACACTAAGTGGTCATCTGATGTGCCATCTTAAGGTACTTCTGCTGTAGGGCTACGCCCTGTCCCCAAGTCCCTCTCCCCGTTCTCCACACTTTCCTCACACTCACTCATCCAGCCCATCCCACCCTTGAGTGTAGGTGGGTAGATCCGTATGGGGCTAGTACTGTGCTTCTGTGGATATTAGGAAGAGTTTGCCTGTGTGTGTGCGTGTCTCCCGAGTCCACCACAGTGCCGACGCTGAATGTGTTTTAATGAACGCAGCAGACGGGATGAGCACCTGGGGGGCGATGGAAGGAGGGAGGGATAGAGGGGTGAAATCAGGAAGAGGAGAAGAGGATTCCATAGTTATGGAACGGCTCCAAAAAGAAAAGAAAAAGTGATAAGGAAAAGAAAAAGAGAGGGTTGAAAGAAAGGGACAGCAGAGGAGGGATGTGAAAGCTCGGGCCCCATACAGGGCCTGTTGGGCTCCCAGGGTGCTGGTACTGGGTTACTGAAGATCTGTTTTCCTTGCGGGCCTAATGGAAGTGTGTGCGTCTATTGGTGCATAATTCAGGGTTTGACAGGTGCTGTGCGGTAAGACTAGCTGAAATCAGCCAGAGGACAGGGGTTAATACAACTTTCCTGCTAAATCATTGAGAGGGAAAATCATCAGTCATAGAAGAGATAGAGAGCACAGAGCTACCCCAGCCTCAGGCCTGGGAGAGGGAGGGATGGCGAGAGAGAGACGGAGGGAGAAAGTGTGTGTGTGCATGTGTTTGCGCATGAGAGTGCTTCAAAAGAGAGAGAGAGAGTCAAATCAGCCATAGTTAACAAGGCAAGTACAAGGCCTAATTCTTGGAGGTCTTTTACTATGAATATTTACTGGCGCTCTAGAAATACTTTTTGGGTAATATAATACAGGAGGTAACTTCTACTTCTCTGCATCTCCATTGACTTCTTTATTATTGTTCTGTTTAAATATTCATATTGGCTCATTATTATTATCCTACTGTAAGAGTATATGGATGACTCTGTGATGCCTAAGTCTGGCCTGTAAAAGTTTGCTTACCTTACCATGTGTGGCCAGGTTGAATGATGGAGTGATGAACGATAATTTCAGTTTGATTCTGAAAACTTCTGTTAGTCTCTTACTGTTCCATAAAAAGGTGGCAGCAGATACAGTAGTGTGCTTTGTTTTACATCGTTTTTTGGTCTGGATTGGTTTAATATTGGAGGCCTTTCTCGCTCAGACAATTATTTTGTTGTTGTTTATTCCTCGTCTATCTACATGTTTCTGATGACACTCACAGACAAGCTGATGATAGTAAAGTGGCTTGTGCGAAACACTAAACTCTGTAATAATAGTTTTATACTATGAGCGTGGCTGACAAAGCAAAAACAAGCAGTCTTTCCAAGAACAATAAAACAACGCATTAATGTTCAAGTGATGACATGCTATTTATCGAATAATTAACTAACTAGGTTTATAATGACGTGATTAAATGAATCCTGTAATCATTAACTCAGTAACCTGGGGCACCATGGAAAAAGTTTGTTTAATGAGTTACCGTTTCCAGAATTCACTCCAAGAATATCGATTTCATAGCAGTCACTAATTCATTAATTTCCTCAGTCAAATTCTGAACATCACATAATTTGTAAATCTGCACAAACCAGGGTCTCACTAAATCATTCCGTACCACACAAACTGAGAAGATTATTTATTTACTAACAAGCTAAATGATAACATAAGACACACATACAAACACACACAGTCTAGGCGATTGATTAGAACTTAATACATTAACAGGTCCCTAGTGGACCAACACAATATGACACGTGTTACACAAAATGGAGATTTAAAGAGATCGAGAAAGAGCATGAGAGAAATTCAACACTTGGATACAATTTGTAAACTATGCTTAGCTTTAGCCCTAACACATTGCCCTGAACTGCCGGTAAAAAGTGTACCATTGGTGCACTTCGTGGGCCGAGTTCCGCTTAGCGGGAAAGGTTTGGCCGACGCCTTGCTCTTTCACCCGATTGTCCATACAATGTCACAATGTCCTTTCTCTTAGTCGTCTGTTTCCTTGCACTCGTTCTGTGAGAGTGGTCTTCTCAGGACAGCTAATCAGCCATGTCGACGCTCCCAGCGTGGGTAGGAGGGCCATGTAGACACCCGGTGACTTGAAAAGAATAGCAGGAGGGTCCTGCTTTAAATTCACCTTCCTAGATACAGTACTTAGAATAGCTACTTCACCATAAACTTGATTGTTCAGAGATTTTCTTTGTCTTCAACCTCGTGTTGCGTTTCGGGATCACGGCTAGTCGTAAACCTCGGCTGCAGCGCGTGGTCAGCTTAGTCTGCTATGTGAATTCTTAACTCACATGTTTTATACCCTCGGGTCACAAGGGGTGTTTCCGTCTTTATGGCACGCTCTCTGGGTTCCCTCTGGGTTCCCTGGGGCGTATCTTGTTACAGGGCAAGGTATTAGGATCATCTTTTAGACAAGTAAAATCAGTCTTATCGTCACCAAAACATTCTCTTTCATCTGGGTATTCTCTACCCAACACAAAGTATGCAAACATCACATATACATTATGAAAACTCTTAGTTACAATGTTTTTGTCATAACGTCTTCATTTAATGTTAAAAAACATAACAAAATCGACATTCGTTTTCATATTACATCTACCATTGTTACCACCATTTTGGCTGATGAAATATGTCCCATAAAAAAGTCAATTTATTTGATGTTCTGTAGTTTTGGGCTGTAAACTCTTCCTAAGGCACACACATTCCAGTCTCTCACATTGACTAGGAAGGAGTTGGGCTGCTCCCTTATAATTTACGATGGGCGTGAGGTCATAAACCCCCCCCCCATTAATCCCTCTATACCTCTCCCCCTTTGCAGGAGGGAGGGATATCTCTGTAGAACCGTGATCCGTTGTAAACTGATTCTCCAGGCCAGTCATGACAACAAACTCCACTCCTCCTCATGTTCCCCCACTTCCAATTCCCAGCATACATCTCAGCTTTAAAGGCACGCATCACGGTATCAAGAGAATCCCCCCTTCTCAACAGCTTCTAGGTTAGGCACAGTGCAGGTGGGTGGGCGGATGGGCTGTATGGAGCCAATTTGAGTTCAAAAGAATTGTCCCAAAAGAAAAAAGTGAATAAAGAAAAAAAATATTGTATGCGAAAGTTGAAACTGGAAATTTAATAACTGAATTGTATGAAGATTTTTTTATTTTTTTTTAAATGTACTGAACATTATTTGGAAAGCATTCAGTTGATGTTTGCATTCAATCTTAGTTTCTTTGGTCAAAAAACGTATTTTCACTCTTGGTTCTTGTCTATGGACCGGTGGAAATCTGTCCTTTGGTTGAGAGAACACCACAATTGTGCAAAGCTGTCAAGGCAAAGGGTGGCTACTTTTAAGAATCTCAAATATAAAAAATATTTTGATTTGTTTAACACTTTTTTGATTACTACATGCTTCCATAGGTGTTATTTCATAGTTTTAATGCCTTCACTATTATTCTACAATGTAGGAAATATTAAAAATAAAGAACAACCCTTTAATGAGTAGGTGTCCAAACTTTTCACTGGTACTGAATATTAAAAAAATATCTATTGGTATGCTGTTGCATCGAACATTTGAAATTCTGCATTGTTTGAATTTCCAACTTGAAATGACTGAACAAGTAATTACATTATTGCCACCAGCTAGCAGTCTAGAAATGGCAGCATTGTGACACCGTGTATAGCGTCGGGAAATGTTAGGCTTAGGCTTCACGCCCAAATAGGCCTACCAATAAACATGTATCCATTAGCTACAGCAAAGCTAAGCCCTGGCACCACAGAAAGGCTATCATCGATTTGATAGGCATGCAGCCCTATAGACATGTTGCAATTTCAGCACAATGGACAGGAATCAGGGCCCCCCCCCTGGTTTCTCTGGACCCCTCCAAACACTTTTTTTGCTCTGCGATCTATTTAGATTATGCTTTGGAATTCTGAGCCTGTCATTCTCACCCATCACCATTGCACATGTGTAGCAGGTACTTCTTTGCAATCATGCACTGCTCTTCCAGACAAACTTACTTCTCCCAGCTCAGTGTGCCAGTTGTGCCTCCTGTTCAAAGCTGTAAAAAGGTAGAACGATGGCACAAACCTCAAACTAAACAACAGTACATTTTAGGTGCAATTACAATGTCTATATATACCCACAGTAGCTAAATAATCTCATTCCTTGAGTATCATGTACACCCTTGATTACTGTATACTGTCAGTGGTCCACATTCAGTGTATACAAAAACATTATTTTCTTATCTATGATTGGTTCTCCTCCTCAGAGGTTGCAAACATAGCTCTGTATTTGTCTCACAGGGTGTGAAACCTGGGTTCATCGACAAGATGATTATATCCAAGCCTACACCAAACCGCATTGCAGAAGGAGTGAGGTAAGCTATGAAGTTACTGTATTTTATTGTTTAAGATCTCATAATTTCTGTCTACAAATTCACTGATTCTGCGCTTCTATGCTGTACACTGTAGAAGCACACACTACAAAGGAATGGTTGGACTGTTGGCGGATCTCTCTGTGCTGAAGGTGGAATAGACCGACAGGGATTTCCACGTTGAACAAACCACAGGTGACCACCATAGGCATGACAAATCGACAGGCCTCTAGTGGAATCTGCTCCTGGGTTGGTGCAGAAAGGGAATGTCTTATCTTACCAGCAGCCAAAGCTTCCTACTAAGCACATCAAACTCCACCAAGATGCTCTATCAAACTTATCCCTACCTCTAGTCGACCACCAGCTTGGCCCAACGCAGTGCGCGTTTGTTTCCCATGGAGTGGCCACCTTTTGGGTTGGTTGAAATAAAGTGCCCCAACGTCAAAAGTTATGTTGACTGCAAATGCAACACGGCACTATTACCCTACGGAGGAGCCATGCCTACTATTGGCAGGTGCAGGGCCAACTGCTCATTACTGGGCTACAGTGGTGTTGTCTGTGACCATGAAGCTGTGCTTATGCGGTGACTGCATCTTGACCTGGAGATCACAGGGGTGATCAGAGAGAAGGCAGACTCCTGTTACTTCAACGTGTACATGCAGAAGTACTTGTCTGTGGCCTCCATGCTGTCTGTGCATCCACTATTGTTTGATTCAAGAACACCTAAAAGTTATATTTCAATGTGTTCTATATTCATATTTATAAAAAATATATACATTTATTGTAACAGTATCTACATGTGTGTGTTTTGCAGTGGTGTAAAGTACTTGAATAAAAAATACTTTAAAGTACTTAAGTAGTTTTTTGGGGTATTTGGACTACTTTTACTTTACTACATTCCTAAAGAAAATAATGTACTTTACTCCATACATTTTCCTTGACACACTAAAGTATTCGTTACATTTTGAATGCTTAGCAAGACATGAAAATGGTCAAATTCACACACTTATAAAGACAACATCCCTGGTCATCCCTATTGCCTCTGATCTGGCGGACTCACTAAACAAAAATTGTTTTTTTGTAAAGGTGTTGAAGTGTGCTCCTGGCTATCCGTAAATTTAAAAAACAAGAGAATAGTGCCGTCTGGTTTGCTTTGTATAATACATTTGAAATGATTTATACTTAAAACTTAAGTATATTTTAGCAATTACATTTACTTTTGATACTTAAGTATATTTAAAACCAAATACTTTTGGACATTTACTCAATTAGTATTTTCCTGGGTAAATTTCACTTGAGTCACTTTCTATTAAGGTATCTTTACTTTTACTCAAATACAGGGGTGGATGTAACGAATTACTACTCCGTTCCTGTAATTGAGTAGCTTTTCTGTGTACTTGTACTTTGAGAATTTTTCAAAGGCTGTACTTTTACTTGAGTACATTTTGAATGAAGTAAAGTACATTTTCAAAACCATCCGTTAGAGTACAATCTAGAAAAAGGATACACATCATGGCAAGCGCATAAAGTTTTACCTTTTGTAGCAGCAAGAACTGCTCACTTGTTTGTCAGGGACAAGTAACACGACCAGATGGACCAATGCAATTCAATTTCACGCATCGCGCCAAAACGGCCCAATCACAGCTGTGTATGCAAACCAAATGACGATCGGTAGCAGGATTTTCTAACAGTAAAAAAAAAAGGTAGCTACATGCCATGAAAAAAAAGGGTTCCTAATCAATTAAAAAAATAAATGGAGCCTAACGAGATGGAGCAGGTTCAGGAGACAATACAGACAAACACAGAGACAGTGGCCGGGTCTTCTGAAGACCATGAGGAAGGAAATCCCTGGCCACATCTCAAAAGAACACTTCAGCTTAGAGAAGAGGAGACAGTGCTATTATGGAATGTATGCTCTGCTTACCAAAGATGGTGGAGGTGGCTGCCTACAAACACTGCGTCAAACGTGAGGAAATGGTACAAAAAGTTATGAATATATTTTAATCGCCATGAATGGCGTTTGTTGTGTAGGCTATGTAGCTAACAAAGTGTTGCTACTAGCCAGTTGCATTATGCTACAGATTGAATGCAAACGTTAGCTATCTCATCCTGTTGCTAGATAGTTAGAAGCTAACCCTGACCAACGTCTATACACAGCTGAAGGAACTATAAACTGTAGTGTGGGCTACTACCGCATTGACATTATGGCTAGCCATCCCAATAATCTAAGTTGTTGGGGATAGCTAAAAGTGAAATGAATGAACTTGTGAAGATAAATAAATCATTTTGAGACCTGGGATTTTTAGGTAGTGGGGCAAAAAAGTATTTAGTCAGCCACCAATTGTGCAAGTTCTCCCACTTAAAAAGATGAGAGAGGCCTGTAATTGTCATCATAGGTACACTTCAACTATGACAGACAAAATGAGAAAAAAAATCCATAAAATCACATTGTAGGATTTTTTATGAATTTATTTGCAAATTATGGTGGAAAATAAGTATTTGGTCAATAACAAAAGTTTCTCAATACTTTGTAATATACCCTTTGTTGGCAATGACAGAGGTCAAACGTTTTCTGTAAGTCTTCATAAGGTTCTCACACACCGTTGCTGGTATTTTGGCCCATTCCTCCATGCAGATCTCCTCTAGAGCAGTGATGTTTTGGGGCTGTTGCTGGGCAACACGGACTTTCAACTCCCTCCAAAGATTTTCTATGGGGTTGAGATCTGGAGACTGGCTAGGCCACTCCAGGACCTTGAAATGCTTCTTACGAAGCCACTCCTTCGTTGCCCGGGCGGTGTGTTTGGGATCATTGTCATGCTGAAAGACCCAACCACATTTCATCTTCAATGCCCTTGCTGATGGAAGGAGGTTGACACTCAAAATCTCATGATACATGGCCCCATTCATTCTTTCCTTTACACGGATCAGTCGTCCTGGTCCCTTTGCAGAAAAACAGCCCCAAAGCATGATGTTTCCACCCCCATGCTTCACAGTAGGTGTGGTGTTCTTTGGATGCAACTCAGCATTCTTTGTCCTCCAAACACGACGAGTTGAGTTTTTACCAAAAAGTTATATTTTGGTTTCATCTGACCATATGACATTCTCCCAATCTTCTTCTGGATCATCCAAATGCTCTATAGCAAACTTCAGACAGGCCTGGACATGTACTGGCTTAAGCAGGGGGACACGTCTGGCACTGCAGGATTTGAGTCCCTGGCGGCGTAGTGTGTTACAGATGGTAGGCTTTGTTACTTTGGTCCCAGCTCTCTGCAGGTCATTCACTAGGTCCCCCCGTGTGGTTCTGGGATTTTTGCTCACCGTTCTTGTGATCATTTTGACCCCACAGGGTGAGATCTTGCGTGGAGCCCCAGATCGAGGGAGATTATCAGTGGTCTTGTATGTCTTCCATTTCCTAATAATTGCTCCCACAGTTGATTTCTTCAAACCAAGCTGCTTACCTATTGCAGATTCAGTCTTCCCAGCCTGGTGCAGGTCTAAAATTTTGTTTCTGGTGTCCTTTGACAGCTCTTTGGTCTTGGCCATAGTGGAGTTTGGAGTGGGACTGTTTGAGGTTGTGGACAGGTGTCTTTTATACTGATAACAAGTTCAAACAGGTGCCATTAATACAGGTAAGAAGAAGTTACAGGTCTGTGAGAGACAGAAATCTTGCTTGTTTGTAGGTGACCAAATACTTATTTTCCACCATAATTTGCAAATAAATTCATAAAAAATCCTAAAATGTGATTTTCTGGATTTTTTTTCTCATTTTGTCTGTCATAGTTGAAGTGTACCTATGATGAAAATTACAGGCCTCTCTCATATTTTTAAGTGGGAGAACTTGCACAATTGGTGGCTGACTAAATACTTTTTTGCCCCACTATGTGCATTATTTTCTTTGCTTGCTTATTACCTAGCTGGATCACGGAGTTTCGAATAATAGCCAAAAATCATGTTTGGTAAAACTATAGTTCTTATAACTGGGGAAAAGAAAGAACAATATTCCCTAACATCCGTATGTATTTGAACAGTGACATTTTTCAAAACATGCTGTAATTTCTAAGTAGTTCATTTGATATGAATAAAAACACCTTATAAGCTGACAGTCTGCACTTGAACCCCATTGTCATTGTATCTTTTAAAAAGCCAATGTGCTGGACAACAGAGCCAAAACAAAAATTGTCATTGCCCAATTAATTTTTTTAATACTTTTATTTCAACAAGGAACACAGACTGAGACCAAGGTCTCTTTTACAGCTGGGCCCTGCGTATACATGTTTACACATACAGTTTAGGCACAATGATTAAGAAACTACACAAGACAAACAAAATAACCGATAACACAAAGGTTATTCTACTAACAGCACAAGAACTTGCATTACCCGAAACAGTTACAAGCAATACAAAAATAAAAATCCTCCAATAAATATTTAAAATGGGCAAGGGGGACAAGAGTCTCAAGTTTAAGTTTCGTCTGCAGGCTATTCCATAGGCAAGGAGCATAACAGGAAAAGGCAGCCATACCCAATTCTGTGGAAATCGCATGGGCCTCAAGTGTAATCCATGCTTGAGACCTGGTTTTTGGAATTATAATTCTAATATTGATGAGTGATGATAAATAAGAAGGTAGCTTATTCAGAAGTGCTTTATAGACACACAAGAGCATGTTGTTCTCGTCTCACGGACAGCGAAGTCCAAACCACATTATGATATAAAACACAGTGGTGAGCTCTGTAGCTAACACCCGTAATAAACCTAAGTGCGCAATGATAAGTAGCATCCAGCGATTTAAGTGTTGATGCCGTAGCATGCACGTAAATAATATCCCCATCATCTATAACAGACATAAAAGTAGCTTGCACAATTTGTCTTCTATTTGTAGAGGACAAACATGTCCTGTTTCTATAGAGGAAGCCTAGCTTGATTTTTAGCCGTTTACAAAGTTTGTCAATATGCAATACTTACAGATTGCACATTGTGCTGGTTTAAGCAAATTTGTATGAAACCAAACTGGTCAGGCTATATACATTTTGCCAAGATTGCTGCAATAATTTTGTCCACAGAGGAAACATCCATTAAAGATAAACTACAATATGCTCACCTCTGCGACCACAAACAAATGAACTATGGAACTATCAAACACCATTTCAACTTGCAAGCAAGCAAAGAAGTCTGAAATGATGGCAGTGGGAGGAGCCAGGTGCGTCTCACAGGCAGGCAACCGTTGACAAGCTTGTCATTCATTTGATCTGTGAGGGCCAACAGCCATTCTATGTGGTCAAACAAAAATTTGGTAACCACCCTGCATCCTCAATGCAAAGTCATCTCCAGACCTACTGTTCGTTCAAGAATACACAAAGCTGCAAATCACATGAAGAAGACAGTTATGGCACACCTTGGCAGGGTAAATCATGTTGCCACCACCACTGATTGTTGGACAGCTTATCAAAGGAGTTACATCGGGGTCAAATGTCACTGGATAGATGAAGAAACTCTGGTGAGACGTTCTGCTGCACTCGCTTGCAAGAGATTGAGAGGTTCCCACACATTTGATGTGCTTGCAGGTGCCCTCGATGACATCCACTGTGCATACAGGATCACGGGGAGTGGTAGGAACCACAACCGACAGTGGATCAAACTTCATCAAAGCATTCAATGTTTTTGGTGAGCAGAGCCAGGCAGTCGAGTCAGCAGACCGAGACTCAGATGCTGAAGAGCCAGCAGAGCAGGTTGAATACCAAGACACCTATTCCATCCTGGAAAATGACAGTGGCCTAGACTATCAACTCCCTCAGCATCGACGGTGTGCATGTCACCTGCTGAACCTCATTGCAACAACAGATTCTGCGTTGGCAGAAAAATTACAAAAGGTTGTCCAGGTGGTCTTTTGCCAAATACCAAGCCATGTGGAATAAAACGAGCCGGTCAACCTTAGCTGCTGAAGTTGTAGAGAAAGAATGCAAACTGCAGTTTATCCGTCCAAATCAAATACGTTGGAATTCAACATACCTGGCTGTGGAGAGGATCACACGTATCATACAAGGGAAGGATGCCATAAGAAGTGTGTGAAAAATTAAAAGTGAAAATGTGAGTAGCCATTCTTTGATTCAATGTAATGTTTTCCTATTACAGTAATATTTATTGTCCATGAAATGTTAGGATTCTAAGATGTATTACCTTACCTTATCTTTCAGGCTGAGCCTGGCAGAAATGTCCTTCTTGAATGAGTACAGCAAAGTGATGAAGCCTTTGGTCTCAGCTTTGAACATTCGAGTCTGAGACCAACACGCATATGGGGTGGCTGCTGCCAGTGATCTTCTTACTAAAAACAAAACTTCAAAGGCTGGAAGCATCTTGGCAAATGTGCCTACCACTTATCAGAGCCATTCAGAACGGTCTCCAAAAGTGCTTTGAGAAATGGAGGACCCACAGCTTATTGCTGCTGCAATCCTTCTGCAAAAGTTCAAGACGTCTTGGACTGACAAAGCTGATGTCATCACAGCCGGTATGATTTCTTTACTCCAAAAGGTTTTAACCTCATTGTCCATATGATGATATCTTTTGGTCTTTGAGTCTTTTCTTCGATTGTTTTTTGTTATGTTTTTCATTTTTTTCATTATTTAAGTTGCATTACAAGTGCTGGATAATGACCTTTGTTTTTAGGTACAGCCAGACACGGACTCACCTCAACATTAGAGAATTTGTTAGGTCTGAATGCATTTGAACAACTCAAATCAATCTCAGTATCTGAGAATAACAAGTGTGGAAGTCTGTGTTCGAGCTATTGCAATGTCAATAATATGATTATGTTGCCAGCCACATACAACAGAGTTTTCTGAAACACCGAATATGTGATTGTTGTGTTGTTTCCAGTGTACAGGTTTGCCATACCTGAAGAATCGTCTTGACACAATCACACAGGACGAGACTGAGCATCTAAGGCAGCATTCATCTGATGAAGAGGATTTCTTCTCATCACTGACAACCAAACGGTCAGAAGGTACAGGGGAGCTGGATGGGTATCTTGCTAGTCCATCGGACAAAATGGATTTACTTCATTTGTTTCCGTACATAAAGACGTTGTCCCTCAAACTCAACGCAGGCCTGTCTGCATCTGCCGCCTGTGAGCATCTTTTTAGGTGTGCTGGACAGCTCTTCACTGCAAAGCGAGCCGGGGTAGACTCAATTAACTTAGAAAAGCAGCTCCTACTAGAACTGAATTCAGAGAGAAGTGAAGTGAGTTAAGTGTTCGATAGGTAGCTACACCAAAAAAAATGACTTGAGCATTTTGTATTTGTGAAGATTTAATATTAAAATTGGCACAGCGTCGTCCGGGTTAGGGAGGGATTGGCCGGTAGGGATATCCTTGTCTCAGTATGTAAAAAATGTAATAAAATGTATGCACTCTACTGTAAGTCGCTCTGGATAAGAGCGTCTGCTAAATGACTAAAATGTAATGTAAATGTAAAATCAACTGTGCTGGATCTAATCTTGTTGCTTATTTTTGGGTGTTTTATGGAACATTTAGCCTGTCAAGCATTACATGTAAACAATATTACATATACAGTAGTATATAGAAAAGTACATTTTTTTATATTAATTTGATTGTGAAGCTTGCATTCAATTGCCACACCCTTTTCACATGAACATCCATTCATGTAAAAGGAGAAAAAAAATAACCATCAAAATTGAAATAGCGAATTATTTTAGAAGTATCTTAGTAACCTTTCCTCTGAGTACTTTTTAAATGTGCTACTTTTTACTTGAGTAGTTTTTTTACACCAGTACTTTTACTCCTACTTGATTATAATTTCATTAAAGTAACAGTACTTCTACTTGAGTAGGATTATACAGTACTCTTTCCACCCCTGCTCAAGTAAACTCAGCAACCAAAAAAAAAACGGCCCTTTATCAGGAAAAGACGGCCTGTCTTTCAAAAATAATTTGTAAAAATCCAAATAACTTCACAGATCTTCATTGTAAAGGGTTAAAGCACTTTCCCATGCTTGTTCAATGAACCGTAAACAATTAATGAACATGCACCTGTGGAACGGTCGTTAAGACACTAACAGCTTAAAAACGGTAGGCAATTAAGGTCACAGTTATGACACTAAAGAGGCCTTTCTACTGACTCTGAAAAACACCAAAGGAAAGATGCCCAGGATCCCTGCTCATCTGTGTGAACGTGCCTTAGGCATGCTGCAAGGAGGCATGCAGATGTTGCCAGGGCAAGAAACTGCAATGTTCGTACTGTGAGACGCTTAAGACAGCGCTACAAGGAGACAGGATGGACAGCTGATCGTCCTCGCAATGGCAGACCACGTGTAACAACACCTGCACAGGATTGGTACATCCGAACATCACACCTGCAGGACAGGTACAGGATGGCAACAACAAATGCCCGAGTTACACCAGGAACACACAATCCCTCCATCAGTGCTCAGACTGTCCGCAATAGGCTGAGAGAGGCTGGACTGAGGGCTTGTAGGCCTGTTGTAAGGCAGGTCCTCACCAGACATCACCGGCAACAACGTCGCCCATGGGCACAAACCCACCGTCGCTGGACCAGACAGGACAGGGAAAAAGTGCTCTTCACTGATGAGTTATGGTTTTGTCTCACCCAGGGGTGATGGTCAGATTCGCGTTTATCGTCGAAGGAATGAGCGTTACACCATTACATCCGAGGCCTGTACTCTGGAGTGGGATCGATTTGGAGGAGAAGGGTCCGTCATGGTCTGGGGCGGTGTGTAACAGCATCATCGGACTGAGCTTATTGTCATTGCAGGCAATCTCAATGCTGTGCATTACAGGGAAGACGTCCTCCACCCTCATGTGGTACCCTTCCTGCAGGCTCATCCTGACATGACCTTCCAGCATGACAATGCCTCCAGCCATACTGCTCGTTCTGTCCGTGATTTCCTGCAAGACAGGAATGTCAGTGTTCTGCCATGGCCAGCGAAGAGCCCGGATCTCAATCCCATTGAGCACGAATGGGACCTGTTGGATCGGAGGGTGAGGGCTATGGCCATTCCCCCCAGAGATGTCCGGGTATCTCAGCAAGAACTGGCCAATCTGGTGCAGTCCATGCACTGCAGTTCTGGTGGCCACAGCTGGTGGCCACACCAGATACTGACTTACTATTTCTAGGTATGTGTTTGGGTAAAATGAACATTTTTGCTTTATTCTATAAACTACTGACAATTGAAAATTCAAGCAGCTCGGCTTTGTTTGATGGCTTGTGACCAAAGGTTTTCAATCACCGGTCCTGCACCAAATTTCACAGTGGTTGCGAGACACGGTGGCTTGTAGGCCTCTCCAGGTCTCACACGCACTGTGAAATTTGGTGAAGGATCGGTGAGGATCTGGGGGTGCTTCAGCAAGGCTGTAATCGGGCAAATGTGTTTTGTGAAGGATGAATCAAGCCACGTACAAGGTTGTCCTGGAAGAAAACTTGCTTCCTTCTGCTCTGACAATGTTCCCCAACTCTGAGGATTGTTTTTTCCATCAAGACAATGCTCCATGCTACACAGCCAAGAAAATCAAGGTGTTGGTGGAGGACCACCAGATCAAGACCCTGTCATGGCCAGCCCATCTCCAGACCTGAACCCTATTGAAAACCTCTGGAATGTGATCAAGAGGAAGATGGATGGTGAAGTATGTGGTCCAAGGGCTCCAACCATTCGCTGTTATAGAACAAGAACCGTTCAGAGGGTTTGTGCAGGATCTGCAGCCTAACTCAAAGATAATATCAAGGCTCACACTATGCTCCAGGATTGATGAAGCATCCAAGGAAATTAAGAAGGTGACTGAGGCCATGATCAGAGTTGACCACATTGCCACCACCACCGACTGCTGGTCTGCAAGAAGATGGAGCTTCATTGGTGTTACAGCCCATTGGATAGACCCTGACAGTCTCAACAGATGCTCTGCAGCCCTGGCCTGTAAACGGTTGAGAGGATCGCACACCTTTGATGTGTTGGCGGGCGCCCTAAATGACATCCATTCGGAGTTCGAAATCCGGAGTAAGATTAGGAGAACAACAGACAATGGCTCTAACTTCTTGAAAGCGTTCCAGGTTTTTGGAAAAGATGAAAACAATGAGGCAGTCGAAGCAGTGGGTGGTGGTGAAGCAGCTTCGCCAGGAGAGGACGATGGTGAAGAGGAACAAGAGGAGATTGAAGAAGTGGAGTTTGTTGATGCGGCAACGATCCTGAATAAAGATGATGGTTTTGAGTACCAGCTGCCGAAGCACCAGTGTTGTGCTTGCCACCTACTCAACTTAGTATGTACAGTTGATGCCCTGAAAGCAACATGCAGTGAAGCTTACAAAAAAAGTGTCCTGTTCAACATTTGGCAAGTGTCAAGCACTTTGAAACAAATGTGGGATATCTACACTTGCAGCCGAAACCGTTGAAGATACTTGCAACGACCAGCTGCTGCGCCGGAATGCTACAAGGTGGAACTCCTGGTTCACGGCTGTAGAAAGACTCCTGAGGATCATCAAAGACAAAGGCGAGGCGGCCATCAGAGTTCTCTGCACAGACCTCGAGGTTCCAATGCAAGTAGGAATTATGTATTATTTTATCATAATGTAAGGTCTTGAAAACGTCTAAATCTGTCACAGTGTTTCCTGACCTTTTGCTTGGGGACTAATAACTTTCCCATATTGTAGCCCTACTCTATAATTGAGTCAACTACCCATCCAGCCATTGATTACTGTAGTTAAATCAGGTGAAATGGTTAGTGGTCCCCTTTTGTAGGTAAGGAAACATTATTATTTATTTTTTTAATTCACTGGTTCAATCCTGTTGAACTCACCTTCCTCACAGAGTATGCTGCCACCATGAGCCCAGTCGTAAAGGCCCTCAACACCCTGCAGGCTGAAACCAATGTCAAGATGGGGTGGCTACTTCCAACTATCAACCTGCTGATCAGAAAACTTGACTGGATCAAGTTGTCCCTAAAGTACTGTAAGCCTCGGGTCAATGCGCTACAACTTGGACTGAAGAAGCGCTTCAGCTCACAATTCTTCTTATGTATTGTGTTTGTGAATTTAAAATTATATTTAAGGAAAAAGGGGGGTGCGTGTGTGTGTGTAAGTGTGTGCATGAAGCATAGAGAAGAAAGCAAGATTCACTGAAAGAGGAGAAGAAAGCACACCAGTGAAACAAAAAAACAAACATTAAAAAAAAACGCTGACTTCATACTTTCTCCTGCCTTGGAGGGGAAATAAACAGTGATTATCAAATCAGTTACAACCGCTGTGTCATAAATCACTGCATATGAGAGGAAGAATGACACCTCATTGCCGCTTCGTTCCCCTTCCTCTCCTTTCTGCAGGTCTTTCTTTTCCCGAAGAGCCCTCTCATGAATGATATAAAGAGTGATCTGTTTTCTGAGAGAAAGCTGTCTCTCTAGCAGGAAGTTAACCTCTGAGGGGAGGAGCTTGCCTGAGGTAACATATAAGGGGCGTGGAAAGCCACAGGGTTTACTCAGGGCCAATCCTTGCCCTTCTGCCACCATAGGCAAGACCAAAAAAATGCCACCCCCTGCAAAACTAGAATAGTTCCATTAAGCAAAATTATGTCTAAAAGACATGTTTTCCAAGACGTTGAAAAGGCATATTTTCTAGACGTTAAAAAAGACGTATTTTCCGGACATTGAAATCAGGTACATTTTCGGGTTCTGAATGAAAGTTGAAAATAAGTCATTTATAGATTTCAATGTTTGGGCCAAATCAAGGCTGGTCCAGACAGGTCAAAATCTGAACCAAACATCGAAAGCCTATGATTGGATCAGATTTGGTCTGGACCGGACCAAAAATCTATGTCTGTGGACGTTGAAATCAATCCCGGTCTGGACTGCACCAAATCGGAACCAAACATCGAAAGCCTAGGATTGGTTCAGATTTGGTCCAGACCAAAAACCAAAGTCCATGGATGTTGAAATCAAGGCCGGTCTGGAACTGCACCAAAAGACATCCAAAAGGCGTCAGCATCAGTCCGTGCTTACTGATGTAAATTTAAAAGCATGTCAATTTCACTTGGACCTGTCCTGTTTTTATGATATGGTTTTTGTTAACATGACAGGATATTTTAGATTTGATTGAGCGCCATTTAGGTTAGGCTATTTGATCGGAGAAAGCTGCATGGTGTAAAAAGTGGTCGTCTCATTACATAGTCATACATTTATCTCCAGCCTGTAGGCTACAAAACAGGCCACATACAGGATATGGTAGAAAGAGTATTTGCTACATTGCTAGATTATGTTTTTGAAGCAACGTTGCTGGAGCGCTGCAGAGATGCGTCTCTCCAACAGGACCCTGGAGAGGCGCGCTTGGAATGCACAAGCACAGTAATTTGCCTCCCTGCCTTTGACAAAGGCACTGCTATCAATGTTCAGCATCTGCGCTCACCTAAAACGCCCATATGCCACTGGTTGAGAGAAATTGTCATTGTTTTTAGGCAGAATTGTCTGAGGTTTTATGTGTTGTTGTTGGAGGTGCGTCTTGGTCAGTTTAGCTCAGAAAATGCCGCCCTTGTCAATCTATCAGCCCTAATCCTGTCTAATGAGCGGGCCGGCCATGGATTTACTCCGCACAAAATCTGTCCACGAAAATAAAACCATGAAGTGAGGAATTTTGAGTTTGAGTTCAATGACAGTGTCGAATTTGGTCAACATATTTTTTGTTGTTGCTAATTTGTTACGTGAGGTATATTTGATCAAGCGGAAGTTTCGTAATGGTTTAGGTTGTTAGGAATGCACTGATATAAATGGAGACACGTGGAATTTCGGCAACTTAAAAAAATATATACTTTATATCAGAATTGTGACTGTGGTTCACACTCGTATCTGCCCTCTCATTGGCTAGAATGGTTCCATCTTATCTGCATTAATGCATGTATAGAATGTATCTTCAAGACACTTCTCACTCTACCAACTGTGGCTCAGTTGGTAGAGCATGGCGCTTGCAACGCCAGGGTTGTGGGTTCATTCCCCACGGGGGGACCAGGATGAATATGTATGAACTTTCCAATTTGTAAGTCGCTCTGGATAAGAGCGTCTGCTAAATGACTTAAATGTAAATGTGATACAGTATGTTTGCATTTCCTAGTTGGAAATGCTAAAAGATTTATAAACAGATTTTTGTGGTATGATATGAGATCAGATATCCAGAAATCATTGTGTTAATTCAATTTATTACCGGATATCTTTTTTTATTTTTATATATACCCCCTTTTCTCCCCAAGTTCGTCGTATCCAATTGTTAGTAATTACTATCTTGTCTCATTGCTACAACTCCCGTACGGGCTCGGGAGAGACGAAGGTCGAAAGCCATGCGTCCTCCGAAACATAACCCAACCAAGCCGCACTGCTTCTTTAACACAGCGCGCCTCCAACCCGGAAGCCAGCCGCACCAATGTGTCAGAGGAAACACCGTGCACCTGGTCACCTCGGTTAGCGCGCACTGCGCCCGGCCCGCCACAGGGGTCGCTGGTGCGCGATGAGACAAGGACATCCCTACCGGCCAAACCCTCCCTAACCCGGACGACGCTAGGCCAATTGTGCGTCGCCCCACGGACCTCCCGGTCGCGGCCAGCTGCAACAGAGCCTGGGCGCGAACCCAGAGTCTCTGGTGGCACAGCTAACACTGCGATGCAGTGCTATTACCTGATATCTTAACATATTTTTGGTGGAACTGCCGTCACGTACAACCTCATTATCAGTTTTGGAGGTGGAATGCTACTCCCTCACCATGTAGGCAGCTGTGTGTTGGAGAACACTTACAAAGCGTCACACACACCATAATTCAACACAAAATCACACAGCCCAGTCCCATGCTTCTATACTAGAGGTTCATCATCTATCATCCCCTCTCCCTCCCTCTTTCCCTCCCTCTATGGGTTTCTACCTCCTCTCCCCTCACCTTCACAAGGTAAAGGACACCAAAGAAAACTTTGGCATAATTCAAAACCCAGTCAGTGTGGCAGTTTCCAAAGTCAAAGTACCAATAACATTGATAATCAAGTCCTAAAAAAGAGTGCTGTGAAACAGAGAAACAACAAAGGGTTAGCTAGCAGCTATCGTTCATTCTCCACAGGAGGTAAAGTAGACAGAGCTTTGAGACCAAAAATGACTCACTACTTGGCACTAACAACCTGTCATTTTCACATAATACATACAAACCTACCTGTCACATAGCCTTACCTGTCACACAGTCTTATCTGTCACCCACATATGTACCTCACACAGAGCTCTTGAATGTCACACATAACTTCCTATCACACAAAGTTGACACAGACCTGGCCTGTTAAACAAATACAGTCCTATCTGCAATACTCAGATGTACTGTGTCTTTGAGCCATGAAGGTAATGTTAAGCCCCCCCCCCCCCCTCCCCTCCCCTCCCCTCCCACCCAGACAGCCCTTAGTTCATATGAAAGCTCAATTTAATTACACATTCTATTTTACAGAAAGTGATTTGATCAATTGATAGCGACAGAGTCACACATTGTATACGATTTCTTCCCAAGCAAAGCCCAATTACTTAGACTTTTCAACTTTAGAAGGTTGTAGCTTAGCTTCTGAATGTCGCATCTTCCTCTGGCATTTTACAGCTTGCTTCTAGCCTAAATCATTGCAGATTTATGTCTTATTTTAGATCGGCATAAACAATTGCAAAAAATAAAAGAAATAAAACAAGAAATGTCCCTCAAATCAAGGAAGGTCTCGCCCCCCCACCCCCCAGTCCTCCAAACCTGCAGTAGCCTCACCCATTCCATCCCTACCCCCCCGTCCCCTAAACTTGTAGTACCCCAGACGTAGCCCCACCTGTTATAACCCTCAGCCCTACCACCCCCCCACTCCCTCAAACTTGCAGAAGCCTAACTCCAACCATTTCCGCCCTACCAGCCCCAACAGCTGGGTAGAAGGAGACTGAGGGAGCCAAGAGCTCTCAGCACATTATCTCACTCAGCAGGGGGCCCAGGTATCACAGGGAGATACACATGGCCAAGAGACAAACACGCCAAACAAGCACGATACAACATGTTCATCTGAAAAACACTACTCCCACTCATTAGCATTAACTTCGAATGGTCATTTGATTTGGGGTAGTTTGAGGCGTCTCCAACGTGTTGAGAAAGTAAAGAAAAAAATACATTAAAAAGAAGAGTGGTTCCCTCAACTTGGGAATGGGCCTGTTCAAACGCAACTAAGAAAGTCTTTGGGCAACATTTTCATTTGCTTAAACAGCTGCGCTGTGAACTAACGCACGGCAACATTCAAAATAATGGTAGAATACTATACCTCGCGATTGCAGTGCTTGTTGCGCGTGTACGGCGCTTTAACTAATTGGCTATTTAAACTAGGAAGGGGCATCGGGTGGTGAAATATCGGAAGCCATTCACTTTCAATTAAAAGGAAAGTGAGAGAAGCAAAGTGGTCGGGGGAACCGTTGAGCGATGCGAGCATAGGCGAGAAAGCTAAACTTGCACTAAAGTTGGGGAAAGCTGAACATTATAAAAAATAAAAATAAAAAACTCTGCAATATCATGACGCAAATGACCAATTGATGATCACAATAGCTTCCAACCCCTACTGGATTGTCTGACAATGGCTGTTGATATGTAGCACTAGCTTGCTTGCTAGCACCCACATTAGGGCAATGCTAGCGTGGCTAGGCAAGTGCTGCTTGTATAGTGTAAATGCTCCGTAAATCTGCGGTTATATTTAAGTTTCTCCTCATTGTAATTGATAAAAAGAAATGCTACAACATAAATCGCGCTGCAGATATAATTTTGTTTACACTATGCATTAGCTCACAGCGCAGGTGTCTTTGTGACAGGAAAAAGTCACCCTCTGTGTGCCTTTTAACAGACTGACGCCCTGCCTTATGCTTTCTGTCAGATTACCAGGGAGACAAATGTAGGTCTTCACCCTCATTGCCCTCATCCTCATCCGTCTCTGGCCACTGCAGGGCTTTCGGTCTTGGGCCTATAATCCACTTAGGTGGCTCTTTCTATTCTTCCTGTATGGCTCTAAGCCGGAACATTGATTCCATTATACAGACTCACTCAACGACCTGCTGCCTATTCCATTAGAAAGGCCCAATCCATGTCTGTGCACAGTCCTAATCCAAATACATTATACAGTCTAGAATGGTCGCTGGTAGCAGCGCCCCCCCCCCCCCCCTCTCCACTCCATAGCTCTGGATAGCCAGTGACAGATGGGGAGATGAAGAGAGTCAGAGTTCCGGTCATACAGTGAGATTTCGCGCTGAATCGGATTTCACTGATGTAAATACGCACACACACTATTATTGTAGTATTCTACATGTTATAATAATAGAGTAATAATGTTACAATGTATTGTATGATGTATTATTTTATTTATTTAGTAGGCTGTTTAGTTGTGATGTTTTATTCCTGTTTGGACAGCTGGAAGAGTAGCTGCGCAGAAAGAGTAGCTGCAGCAGCTTATGGCGATCCTAATAAGTACTAAATGATTGTGTGGAATTTAGGGCTTTCGCTCCATTTAATTGAGA
The DNA here is from genome assembly GCF_029448725.1 of Salvelinus fontinalis. NCBI lineage: Eukaryota > Metazoa > Chordata > Actinopteri > Salmoniformes > Salmonidae > Salvelinus > Salvelinus fontinalis. The sequence goes on from NC_074674.1 coordinate 10,981,769, forward strand.
TGGTGCTTCTTTTACCGTGTCCCCTCAACAACAAAGGAATAGCGCAGTTTTTATAGGACCTGATAAATACAGTATGACCAAGCAAGGTGTATGTACAGTACCTGAATAGTATGGAAATAATTTAATCTCTTGGGGAATATAGACCTATAATTAGTGAAGAACAGAAAAATACATAAACAGACAGTTCTACAATCCTTGAGGGGAAATGGAACAATCAGAATCAATCTATCCAAATATCCCAACCCCTCTGTCCCTCCACCACCTTGCTAAACCTCTCTCCAATTTCGACACCCTAATCTCTCTTCACTGTCCCCCTCCTCATCATCCCTCCGTCTCTCTATTCTCTGTCATTCTCCTTGTCCCTCCCCAATTCTCTCTTCTCTCTCTCTCTCTCCCTCCTTGTCCCCTTCTCTATCCTCTGTCCCCCTCCTCTTCATCCCTCCATCCCTGTACTGTTCTCTACCCTGTATGATCTCCAACAACCTTGTCTCCCATCCAGGTTGCTAAATGATTCCAGACTTCCGGCACATCCACAGATCTAAAATCCCCCCCCCCCACAATCTCTCCTCCTCTCCTGCATCGGCACTTAATGGCCTATAGGGTTAGGAATACCCGTTGCTTTCTCACCTCATTGAGTTAAATGACTGATTATTACCTTTCACTGTTTAGTGTTCAGTCACTGAGCTGCTGCTGAAGGGGCCAGGAGTGGGGAGTGCAGTGGCCACACGAGCCCTTCAGGAAAGGACTCTCTACCTCTCCCCTCTGTCGATATCACCACCCTATGTCCTTACTGCGGCGACCTGGACTAAGAAGCACGCCCTTTAGTCTTCTTTTATAATATAAAACCAATTTCAGTGCGAGCGGTTCCAGCGGTGCCTCCGCAACGGGGGTAAATATTCATTATTAAAATGTTTCCCCCGAGCAGTTGGGAAATCCAAATATGAGATGAGATGGCTCAGCCCTATTGTCCCGAGGGAACATTGACTATCACCCAATATTCCCTCATTCCTTCCCTCAATCCCTCCCCCAGGCATCCCAGAATAACAGCATTGATCAGTGATTATGTTACTGGGGGTGTGGGTGGGGATGGAGGAAGACGTCAGGCGTCAGTCATTTCTATGGGAGCTATTTGGGTGCCCTTGTTACCGGATGCGGCAGCATAGTCAGTATTGTGCAGTTATAGCTTCTTTCTCGATCCGGATGTAAAGGGAGAGACTGAGCGATGAGGTATGTTCTGTAGGTAAGGAAATTATAATATTATTATATGGACATTTAGCTAGCAGACGCTTTTATGCAAAGCAACTTAGGCAATACGGTTGTTCAGTAGCGATTGCTCGAGCGAGAAATCACAAAACGACTGATAGAGGTATTGTATTTGATTAGGGGAAATTGCGCAACGTTGGTAAGTTAAGTATTGGGCAAAGGGGCTTGGGCTGGGTTGTTGGGTTTGGGAGATAGGGTCAGGAATAACTCCTGACCAAGTGACCAGAAAGTAACCACGATACTCTAGGCTCCAAGCCCAACCATGGGAAATGGTATATCCCTCCCCTCTTTACACCTTTCTATCGCTCGCTCAGCTTTTCCCTCTGCATCTCCATGCTAAGCATGAAAAGTGTCTGTGATCAATACCTCCAGGCCTGCTCCTGCTTCTAACCACAGGCTGGGGGGTGGCAGAGCTACCTGGGGGCTGGAGTGCTGTGTCAGCATCCACTCAAGACCTCAAAAACCCCTCTACTCCTCTCCTTCTCTCATCACCTCTGTCAACCAACACTTCCTCAACACAATCCCTCACTCACCCGTTTCTCACTTTTAACGCTACACACTTCCATCCCCCTTCTCTTCTCCTCCCCTCCTCCCTCCATTCCAATGTGGCTGTTAAATACCATTCAAATGTCACCCTGCTATTTTGATTGGAATAATAATTTTGAGAGGTGGGAGAAATGGCTTGTTGATGCTAAGCAGGCGGTGCAACAGCAAAAGCCATCTCTCCCTGTCACAAAGTTGCCGTGTAAGAGGTTCCCAGTTCCTGCCCGGCACCACGGCGCTACAGTAGATGTGGACACAGGTTTATGTTAAGACCACCGAGGCCATGTGTTAGTGTCGTTCATCATCACGCCTTAGTAGACCAATGACAGCGACAGTACTAGGATCCATGCACAGGGAGTGACAGAGGGTCAGTGTAAAATACCTAGGATTAGTGTGGTTATGTATGTTGGGGAGTGGGAAAGTGTGTATGAATGTAACAGTGATTAATTTATAGCTTTTTAAACTAACAATAAGAGTAGCGTTCAAAACCAAAAAAACGAACATGTGTTTCAGGGGTTTGACCTATTTTCAGTGTATGAACCTTGAAGTAAACTCATTTACCCCAGCAGCCAACACATCTCTCTATAAAACGCCTGAGTCGTGCTCAGCGGAGAGCAAACCGTAGTAGAACGTAGCAGAACATTTGCATCAGAAAATGGACAAGTTCAGGTCGTACGTCCCCGTTTCACTCTGTTTGAAAGTCTCCGCCGTACTGAACGTGACGCTGTTCTCTATAGCATTTTAATAGTAACACAATCTTACCTTGCGGGCACCTCGATGTTGGAGATAGCGTAAAAGTACTTGAGCAGGTTGTCCCTCTGCATGTAGGTCCCCCCCAGGGCCGGCCTGAGCAGCCTCAGCCTGAGGTTAGTGAAGGTAAAGAATTCCCTCAGGCCCTTCATGCTCTCCATACGGCTGTACAAGCTGTCCATGTTGAGCAACCTCGGCCCGGCGAACACTGCGAAACGCTCCCGCACCTCGAACTTTACGTTCTTATCATTCTTCGATCCCACCCAGCGTGAGAACTGCTCAGTGCAGATGACAAGGGTAATATTTGCAGGCGATAGGTCGGGGACACGCTTTGGTGCCATGTTAAAGGACTCGAGACAATCGTCAGCGTAGAACTGGTAGGGCTGCCAGGTGCGGCCGTGGTCCATGGACTTGTCCAGCACCATTATTGTGGGGCGGCCATACTCAAAGGTAATGGCGATGTCGTCCGTCAGCTCCAGGCTCTTGTTCCAGGCTAGGGAGATGTTGGCCAAGAGGGGTTCTGGATAACGGGCCCATGTGACTGTCTGCCAGTAGGTGATGCGGCCGGTGTGCTCGCGGTCCTGCATCAGCTGAGGAGGGTGGGCCAGGTCCGGGTTGGAGGCGTCACACTCGTCACTGCACAGGTACGGGTTCTCCTGTAGAGTCAAAAGAACACAAACGAGTCAGTGGACAAACAGTAAATGGATGCACTAAATGATTCTCAAGTCTTAGGTGAAATGAAATATAGTCTATCATCAGTCCCTCCAGGAATCTGCCATCACAATTCTCTTTAGCAAAATCAACAATTCCCCGCAAATTTGACCAATCACAACTATTTCCGCATAAAACTGTCAAATCATCACTATATTATCATCACCACAGTACATAGAGGGCTTGCAATTTCAACCAATCACTGGACATTTACTGCATAATATGGTTCAATCGAGCCTCACATCAACAATCCTTTACCCTCGTGAGCTAATTTTCACAAGAGATTTGACAAAATCACCTACTGGCAGACAGTCACATGGTCCCGTTACCCTGAACCCCTCTTAACCAACATATTGTCATGCAAAATGTCTGAACTTACGCAGCAAAATCAAGCATTTTCGGCCACAAATATCACAAAAAAATGCAAAATCCTGGACTGTATGATGCAAAAGAAGAAATTCCTGTACCTACTTTCATGCTACTGGCATTCATCCTAAAACTTAAACCGAAACATTTAATATTAAAATAAAAAAGTGAAAAGTAAATGATTTCATGCTTAATCGAGTCGGTGAACTGTGCCTGTACAAAAAACTAACCAGTCAGTCAAACCCACACTAATAACAAAATAAAGTTTACAGTTCTGTGCAGGGGGAGTTTATAAATCATCTGATTTATGATGACACTGAGATAAGAGAAAAAAACAAGCCTATGCAAAATCTAGTGGTGCTAGGGTAAGAGAAACTTCTCAGAAGAAAGGAAAAGGAAAGGGGGATACCAAGTCAGTTTTACAACTGAATATATTCAATTGTAAAATGTTTCGCGTCGGTGTGCCGTACTGCACACTACCCTGCTGTGTTCAGGTCATCAATCCCTGTTAAGAGGGGAAGAATGAAACGCCAGCAGTACTACAGATTTTGAAGCTCAGAATTGAACAGCCCTGCTATAGAAGATATTGCAGTGTGGGTGGCTATGACTTAATAGTGAAACGACTGGGTCTTCTCTCCCAACAACAACATTAGATGAGAACCTCCCACTCTCACTGGGGAGAGGTGGCATGCTTGTTTCCTCTCTGTAACTATTACTACATTTCCAGGATTTCCAGAAATCCCAGTTGGAAGATTCCTAGAATCAGCAGGGCATAAGCAGGAAATCCTGAATCCTCCAACCAGGATTTGTGGAAAACCTGGGCATTTTCACAAAGTTACCAGAATCTGGTCCTGGGCCAAAAAAAGTTACAAATATTTGTCCAACCTTCACTCCTGCTTCAGACACAATGAGGATTAGTGACACGACGTAAGGAAACGACCATTGACCTACAAATCCTATTGAAAATTATTACACTGTACAGACACTGTCCCAGATGCACAAGGACATGTAGGTTACTGTCGACCCGGATTTCTCTTCTGACGAACATATCAAGAATATTTCAAGGACAACTTTTTTACATCTTCATAACATTGTAAAAATCCTAAACTTTTTGCCAAAAATGATGCCGAAAAACGAATTCATGCTTTTGACACTTCTAGACTAGACTACCGCAATCCTCTACTCTCCATCTAGCCGGATAAAGCACTAAATAAACTTCAGTTAGTGCTAAACACGGCTGCTAGAATATTGACTAGAACCCAACAGTTTGATCATATTACTCCAGTGCTAGCCTCTGCTTCCTGTTAAGGCTAGGGTTGATTTCAAGGTTTTACTGCTAACCTACAAAGCATTACATGGGCTTGCTCCTACCTATCTCTCCGATTTGGTCCTGCCGTACATACCTACACGTCCACTATGGTCACAAGACGCAGGCCTCCTTATTGTCTCTAGAATTCCTAAGCAAACAGCTGGAGGCAGGACTTTCTCCTATAGAGCTCAAATTTTATGGAATGGTCTGGCTATCCATCTCTTCAGTAGGTCCTATGATTGAGTGTAGTCTGTCCCAGGGGTGTGAATGTGAATGGCAAGGCACTGGAGCGACAAACCGCCCTTGCTGTCTCTGCCTGGCTCCCCTCTCTCCACTGGGATCCTATGCCTCTGACCCTATTACGGGGCTGGGTCACTGGCTTACTAGTGCTCTTCCTTGCCATCCCTAGGAGAGTTGCGTCACTTGAGTGGGTTGAGTCACTGACGTGATCTTCCTGTCCCGTTGTGCACCCCCTCGGGCTCGTGCGGTGGAGGAGATCTTCATAGGCTATACTCAGCCTTGTCTTAGGGTAGTAAGTTGGTGGTCTGTTGATATCCCTCTATTGGTGTGGGGGCTGTGCTTTGGCAGTGAGTGGGGTTATATCCTTCCTGGTTTGCCCTGTCCGGTTGGCCCCGTCCGGGGGTATTGTCGGACAGGGCCACAGTGTCCCCCAACCCCCCCGTCTCAGCCTCCAGTATCTACGCTTCAAAAGTCTATGTGCCGGGGGGCTAGGGTCAGTCTGTTATATCTGGTGTAATTCTCTTGTCTTATCTGGTGTCCTGTGTGAATTTAAGTATGCTCCCTCTAATTCTCTCTCCCGCCTGGAGTACCTGAGCCCTAGAACCATGCCTCAGTACTACCTGGCCTGATGACTCCTGACTGTCCCCAGTCCACCTGGTCGTGCTCCTGCTCCAGTGTCAACTGTTCTGCCTGCGGCTACGCAATCCTGACCTGTTCACCGGATGTGCTACCTTGTCCCAGACCTGCTGTTGTCGACTCTCTCGCTCTGCCACACCTGCTGTCTCGACCTCTGAATGCTCGGCTATGAAAAGCCAACTGACATTTACTCTGCGGTACTGACCTGTTGCACCCTCTACAAACACTGTGATTATTATTTGACCCTGCTGGTCATCTATAAACGGTTGAACATCTTGAAGAACAATCTGGTCTTAATTGCTATGTACTCTTCTAATCTTCACCTGGCACAGCCAGAAGATGACCTCTAGGTTTCTTCCGAGGTTCCTGCCTTTATGGGGAGTTTTTCTTAGCCACCGTGCTTCTACATCTGCATTGCTTGCTGTTTGGGGTTTTAGGCTGGGTTTCTGTATACTAATAAATAAATGTTATTGACATACAGGTACTGTATAGCAATACGTAGGACAGAGTGACGGAAGGTCTGTGTAAAGAATGACGCCAATATATTATAGTGTTTGTGGATTGGGTGTTTTGCATGTACAGTGGGGTTACTTGGCACCCTTGATAAAGGTGAGCAAAAAAGACTGTATAAAATAAATAATACAAATACTGAGCTATATTGCATGCCAAAAACATTTAGAAAATTATATTATTTTATACTAATACAATTACTCAGAGAAAGATATATTGTTTAACAAGTACATACCTAAGTGTACTAACCATTAAGGGCACCTGCACTTTCCATGACATAGACTGACCAGGTGAAACCAGGTGAAAGCTACGATCCCTTATTGATGTCACCTGTTAAGTGCCTTGACACAGCCCTTAGCCGTGGTATATTGTCCGTATACTACAAACCCCCGAGGTGCCTTATTGCTATTATAAACTGGTTACCTACCAACGTAATTAGAGCAATAAAAATAAAAATGGTCATACCCGTGGTATATGGTCTGATATACCACAGCTGTCAGCCAATCAGCATTCAAGGCTCGAACCACCCAGTTTATAATACTATTTATGTTACTTTGCGTTACCTTTATGACTGTCAGGCTTGATAACTACACTGCTCAAAAAAATAAAGGGAACACTTAAACAACACAATGTAACTCCAAGTCAATCACACTTCTGTCAAATCAAACTGTCCACTTAGGAAGCAACACTGATTGACAATCAATTTCACATGCTGTTGTGCAAATGGAATAGACAAAAGGTGGAAATTATAGGCAATTAGCAAGACACCCCCAAAAAAGGAGTGATTCTGCAGGTGGTGACCGCAGACCACTTCTCAGTTCCTATGCTTCCTGGCTGATGTTTTGGTCACTTTTGAATGCTGGCGGTGCTCTCACTCTAGTGGTAGCATGAGACGGAGTCTACAACCCACACAAGTGGCTCAGGTAGTGCAGTTCATCCAGGATGGCACATCAATGCGAGCTGTGGCAAAAAGGTTTGCTGTGTCTGTCAGCGTAGTGTCCAGAGCATGGAGGCGCTACCAGGAGACAGGCCAGTACATCAGGAGACGTGGAGGAGGCCGTAGGAGGGCAACAACCCAGCAGCAGGACCGCTACCTCCGCCTTTGTGCAAGGAGGTGCACTGCCCTGCAAAATGACCTCCAGCAGGCCACAAATGTGCATGTGTCAGCATATGGTCTCACAAGGTGTCTGAGGATCTCATCTCATAATGGCAGTCAGGCTACCTCTGGCGAGCACATGGAGGGCTGTGCGGCCCCACAAAGAAATGCCACCCCACACCATGACTGACCCATCGCCAAACCGGTCATGCTGGAGGATGTTGCAGGCAGCAGAACGTTCTCCACGGCGTCTCCAGACTCTGTCACGTCTGTCACATGTGCTCATGTGCTCAGTGTGAACCTGCTTTCATCTGTGAAGAGCACAGGGCGCCAGTGGCGAATTTGCCAATCTTGGTGTTCTCTGGCAAATACCAAACGTCCTGCACGGTGTTGGGCTGTAAGCACAACCCCCACCTGTGGACGTCGGGCCCTCATACCACCCTCATGGAGTCTGTTTCTGACCGTTTGAGCAGACACATGCACATTTGTGGCCTGCTGGAGGTCATTTTGCAGGGCGCTGGCAGTGCACCTCCTTGCACAAAGGCGGAGGTAGCGGTCCTGCTGCTGGGTTGTTGCCCTCCTACGGCCTCCTCCACGTCTCCTGATGTACTGGCCTGTCTCCTGGTAGCGCCTCCATGCTCTGGACACTACGCTGACAGACACAGCAAACCTTTTTGCCACAGCTCGCATTGATGTGCCATCCTGGATGAACTGCACTACCTGAGCCACTTGTGTGGGTTGTAGACTCCGTCTCATGCTACCACTAGAGTGAGAGCACCGCCAGCATTCAAAAGTGACCAAAACATCAGCCAGGAAGCATAGGAACTGAGAAGTGGTCTGCGGTCACCACCTGCAGAATCACTCCTTTTTTGGGGGTGTCTTGCTAATTGCCTATAATTTCCACCTTTTGTCTATTCCATTTGCACAACAGCATGTGAAATTGATTGTCAATCAGTGTTGCTTCCTAAGTGGACAGTTTGATTTGACAGAAGTGTGATTGACTTGGAGTTACATTGTGTTAAGTGTTCCCTTTATTTTTTTGAGCAGTGTATTTTCTCCTTTCATATGTAGCGCTGTTTTCCTGTGCTGTGCTATTGTAACAGGGTTGATTATGTTTCCACTTGCCTCTAAAGAAAGGTGTATTTAATGTTCAAGCATTCTTATTGGTTGGTTCAATTCCGATGACAATAAAACTTGTTGTTATTCGCCCCGCTTGCAGATAGGGCGAGATCGCGAACGTCAGGTCTCCCCAGTATGAAAATGTGATGCAAGGGGTAGGTTACGTTCTGGATACTATTTTACAATGTGTACAAGTTTGCTGTACATTGCTGATTTATACATGTGTGGGTATATGGTACCTGTTAGGGATTGAGGGGCTTTCTGGGATGTGCTTTGGTATATGATTTCTGTATATAACTGTTAGCTAGCCTGCACCGATGTAACATAAGCTCACTGCTAACACAGTTGTTTCCATGCTACAGATTTTACCATCGACAGCCATCAACATCATTAAGCCCTACACAACTAACGTGCTGTTTCCTATTTAACAACAGATAATAATGTTCAACTGGGACCACTGGCTGGGGTGATTTATTTGGACAAAACACAACGCAAGGAGAGTACGATTAACATCTGTTACACTATCATAAGGGTTGCTTAATTCGTCATATATAAAGTAAGCCAAACATCTGTACAGGTTTCCTATCTTTTCATTCAACATCTTTCGATCGAGCCGCCAGTTCTGGTTATAGACCACACGGACACGGACCCCTGGAGATTTATCAAGGGCACACTTGCCACTAGACAGGAAAGCCCTTTGTTACCACAGAAGCGATCAATGGCAAAGATCAGAGGTGCACCCTCTATACATTTCTATGGACAGCGCACTCTATACATTTCTATGGACAGCAGCTGTCATGACATTTCTCCAAACAGCCTTTCTCTGCTCGCTCGAAAACTAAATGAGGAAAGAAATTGGATTATGGAAACACGTGCTCAGTAAAGATATGATTCTGAAAGTAATGCACAAGTTGTTTGCCAAAATATCTGTAATAATATTAGGCAATTTGAAAAAATTACGCATTTCTTTACTCCCTTACTCATAAAAGTAATCCGATTACATAACACGTTAGCCCACAGCACTGAACATTTTTCTAAAATGTTTTATGTTATACAAGAACACATTGGGAGTGATCTTAGACCATTCCTCCATACAGCATTTTTCCAGATCCTTTCCTCAAGTGGTTTTTAGACTGTTATTTGGCATAGCTAGTGTTGACAGTTTGACAAGGACACGTAGTAGCAAACTATTTCGCTAATTGCGTCACGCCCTGACCTTAGTTATCTTTGTTTTCTTTATTATTTTGGTTAGGTCAGGGTGTGACGAGGGTGGTTTGTTTAGTTTTTGTACTGTCTAGGGGTTTTTGTAAGTCTAGGTTGTCTATGGTTTCCTAGATTAGTCTCAATCAGAGGTAGCTGTTTATCGTTGTCTCTGATTGGGGACCATATTTAGGTAGCCATATTCCTTGGGTAGTTTGTGGGTTCTTATTCTATGTCTATGTATAGTTGCCTGTCAGCACTCGTGTTATATAGCTTCCACGTTCGTTTTGTTACTTTGTTAAATGTTCATTCGTTTAATTAAAGAGAATGTATGCATACCACGCTGCGCCTTGGTCTCATCACTATGACGAACGTGACAAATTGTTCACAAATAAATGAGTGAATGTTCTAGTAAGCTAAACAGCTAGCTAGTTGACTGGTGGTTTTTATATAGTTGGATCATCATATCCTTTGAGGTTTTAAAAGGGTTCTAACACTAGGATTTTGAACATTTAAAGTAACTGGGAAACGTCCATGGCAGGCATTGTTGTCACCTTAGCTTCTGAGTGATGGGAAACACAAGAACCACCACCAATCAACCTACACCACTCACACCCGTTGTTCCTAACTAGCGTAGCCATGTCATCAAATAACTCTGATTTGGTCACTTGTAACTTGCTGTTTGGACAGTCAGCATTCAAAAACAGATTTGAAAAACAAAACTGATTTGCGCATTAAGACCTGCAGTGTGAACTAAGCTTTAGATCCCTCCTAACGTGTTCTCCAAGATCATGAAAAAAGGCTCACATGCAAGGTGAGGTATTGAAAAAAGGGGTGTCAATTTTGACCCCAATCTTTGAGAAAAAAAATATGACTAATTAAACAAAATCGCTTTCTCTGAGCAATTGCATTAGTATAAAATAATATAATTTCCCACCAAAAAAATGTGCATACAATACAGCGCAGTATTTACATGATTTATTTGATATTATTTCTTGCTCGTCTTTGTCAAGGGTGACAAAAATGTCAGACGCCGCTGTACATCTGGATGTGGTGCGTGTGTTGAGTATGAGGGACTGAGCTGTGATGCGCTAAATGATTCACTGAAAGCTGCACATGACCTGATTGTCTGTCCTATCTGTCTCTCAGATAATCAGGGACGGGATGTATTTCATTTTGTATGGGAGGGTTGTGAGTGTGTGTCGGTATTTGTTTAAACCCTCCCCCTCCCATACCCTCTTTCCTTACCCCCTCTCTCCTTATCCTGCTACTCTCTCCTCTTCTCTGGCCCACATAGCTACCTTCTGCCAGCAGTGTGTACACACATGCACACACACACAGAGATCCTGGCCAACTGCTACGGCAGGTGGCCGGCATCACTAAGTCCCTCCAGCAATTATCCTAGCTGGGATCCTGTCACCGTGATGACCAGCGCGATGGAACTCTGTCGCTGTGTCTACACGCAGTGGGCCATGGTGATAAGTGGATTCTTGTTTTGGGCGGGACTCGTCCCAATCAGAACAGAAGCTTGCTCATTCCTTAGGTAAATATGTCTGACACGGAACACTCAATAACCATGTTCTAAAAAGTATACAGTGTTTTATGATTCGATAGGACACGTCCCAATTGGAACAGACGCTTGCTTAAGCCCTCGATCTCTACACCTGAGGGACCTAGATTTGGATACCAACACTCATTCATCATGGCCTAAAAATACTAAAACCTAAGTATGATACGAAGAGACATTTTGATTAGTAATTTGGAAAATGTATGTAGCAGGCTAATATATACTTAGTGTACAAAACATAAGGAACATCTTAATATTGAGTTGCACCACCTTTTGCCCTTAGAACAGCCTCAATTATTTGGGTCATGGACTTTACAAGGTGTTGAAAGCGTTCCACAGGGATGCTGGCCCATGTTGACTCACAGTTGTGTCAAGTTGGCTGGTGGAACATTCTTGATATGTTATGTTTTTGGTATGTTATTTTAATAATGAGAATTAACCAATGATATCAGGCCACACCCGGCCATGATTATAGACATCTGTGTGTCTTTTGACACTATATAAATGAGTCATCCCGCAGTGTTTGTCATTATACCCTGACGAAGACAGCTTGTCTGTCGAAACGTTGGACATAAATATTTTTGCATCTGAGCTCCTAGAGTGTGCGGCTCTCCTTTATTTTTTTAAGAGTCTTGATACACATAGGAAATTGTTGAGTGTGAAAAAGCCGGCAGCATTGCAGTTCTTGACATACTCAAACTGGTGCGACTGGCACGTACTACCATACCCCGTTCAAAGGCACTGACATCTTTTGCCTTGCCCCTTCACCCTCTGAATGGTACACATACAAAATCCATGTCTCAATGCTTAAAAACCCTTCTTTAACCTGTATCCTCCCCTTTATCTACACTGATTGAAGTGAATTTAACAAGTGACATCAATAAGGGATTATAGCTTTCACCTGGATCTACCTGATCAGTCCATGTCATGGAAAGAGTAGATGTTCCTAATGTTTGTACACTCAGTGTAGGTGGGCACATCCATCTTGATGAGAGAGGAAACATTATAACAAGTTAAGAGACATCCCAACACTGGAGGTCTATGTACCAAACATTCATATATTCAATTAAAAGATAAACAGCCAAATTGCATTGATATTGGGAGTGATTATCTAAAAAGTAATAGGACTCAATCAAATTCAAATTTCCTACACCAACAAGAGGGATGTTTTGTACATTTTTTTGTAACTTTGTAACTCTCTCGCTCTCTCTCGTTGTAGTACTTTCCAGGTATTGCCAGCAAGGGGAATAAAGTCCATGACAGCCAAAGAACACAATGTAGTGTTTAGAACAATCATCAAATGAAATGAGCCTCCCATAAAAATAAAAAAAACACACAGTGGGACAGACATGGGATATTGCTTTCTTGCATTATGTTGTTTTGTTCAGAGATGTGAGTTTAGGTCACTAGAGGACTGTCTCCCTTGCCCTGTTGGGGAATGTGATTGTCCTGTACATAAAAATGTGTGTGTCTGTTATTGGTGTTACTTGTTGTCAGTTGTTATGCTGGTGAGTGTGAGCGATAGTGGGACTAGTAGTGTGACATAGTAGGATGAGTGATGAAATGTGTATGTGCGTGCGAGCGTGTGGGTATCGGTGTGAGTATTGCGTGTGGGTGTGCTGATGTGTGAGACAGAGAGTGTGTGTCTGCGATATTTTGCTAACCCTCTTTTGCCACGGTTAATTACAGGCTCAGTTTCCCTGAGGAGTCCCAGTGACATAGGAAAGGCTGGTGTGTGTGTGCGTGCATATGAATGCCTGAATCTGCATGTATGCATCTGTACATGCATTCGTCTATATAGTACCAATCAAAGGTTTGGACACACCTACTCATTCAAGGGTTTTTCTTTATATGTTACTATTTTCTACATTGTAGAATAATAGTGAAGACATCAAAACTATGAAATAGCACATATGGAATCATGTAGTAACCAAAAAAGTGTTTAAAAAATCTAAAATCACCCTTTGCCCTGATGACAGCTTTGCACAATCTTGGCATTCTCTCAACCAGCTTCATGAGGTAGTCCGCTGGAATGCATTTCAATTAACAGTTGTGCCTTGTTAAAAAGTTAATTTGCGGAAATTCTTTCCTTCTTAATGCGTTTGAGCCAATCAGTTGTGTTGTGACAAGTTAGGGATGGTATACAGAAGATAGCCCTATTTGGTAAAAGACCAAGTCCATATTATGGCAAGAACAGCTCAAATAAGCAAAGAGAAACAACAGTCCATCATTACTTTAAGACATGAAGGCCCGTCAATCCGGAAAATTTCAAGAACTTGGACATTCGAGCAATGGACATTAGACTGGTGGAAATTTGGTCTGATGAGACCACATTTGAGATTTATGGTTCCACCCGCCATGTCTCTGTGAGACGCAGAGTAGTTGAACGAAAGATCTCCGCATGTGTAGTTCCCACCGTGAAGCATGAAAGAGGAGGTGTAATGGTGTGGGGGTGCTTTGCTGGTGACACTGTCAGATTTTTATTTTATTTTATTCAAGGCACACTTAACCAGCATGGCTACCACAGCATTCTGCAGCGATACATCATCCCATCTGGTTTGCGCTTAGTGGGACTATCATTTGTTTTCAACAGGTCAATGACCCAACACACCTCCAGGATGTTTAAGGGCTATTTGACCAATAAACTCTTTCAAGACTGTTGGAAAAGCATTCCAGGTGAAGCTGGTTGAGAGAATGCCAAGAGTGTGCAAAGCTGTCATCAAAGCAAAGGGTGGCTACTTTGAAGAATCTAAAATATATTTAGATTTGTTTAACAAATGTTTTTTTTGGTTACTACATGATTCCATGTGTTACTTCACAGTGTTGATGTCTTTACTATTTTTCTACAATGTAGAAAATAGTAAAAATAAAGAAAAACCCTTCAATGAGTAGGTGTCCAAACTTTTGACTGGTACTGTAATGCATGCAGCTGTGAAAAGCAGGCCAAAAAATGGGAGACAAATCCCAGTACTGGAAGAGAGGAGAGGTGACGAGAGAGGAGAGGGGTGATGAGGGCCGGAACATCTGGCTGCTGCTCCACCACAGGACAGTGTGCCCAGATTACCAGCAGCCAGGTCTGCATTGTGTGGTAGGCTATCCTTTGGCGGCTTCTGCTGTGTGCAAATGAGACAGTGATGTCCCAATCCCCAGGGTTACTTATCTCTCCTTACCACTAGTTGCTCTGTTTGAGGGATGCTCAAAAACTAGGGGGAGATTGAGCCTATGGCTACCATAGCTGTATGAAAATGTAACACTTAGCCTATGTTCCATTTATGAAACTCAGCCTAAGTACTAATAAAATAATACTCAACCAACTTTAGCAGCTTTGGGGACATATTTCAAGGGACACAGGATATCCTGCTATCTTTTTGCTATAAGTATCCCATGGCTAAAGACAGGAAATCTTAACTTACGAACCCTAGGCTATGTTCCCAATATTGTACTCCATCCAAGGATCCAAGAAGCAGAGAGGTGAAGTGGTATCATTGGGAGGCTTAGAGGTGGTGTGAGTTCTTCACCTCAGGCTGTCTGAGCCCAGCAACAGATCCTCCTTAGTCCCAATTTGAACCGCCTAAGGCTTTATTGATATCATTCCACCAACAAACCATGTGTAACTAAACAGTCTCAGCATGCATGTACATAATGTACACAAACACACACACTCTCATATGCACGCAGATATGAAACATTGCACCTAAAAGAAATAGAATTATAAACTATGAAGAGATCCACCACCATATTTTACAGTAGGTATTTGGTTCTTTTCTGCGTATACATTCTCATTTCGACACCAAAGTGCTCTATTTTCATATAATCGAACCAAATCAAATCGCTCTTTGGGCACTCACACCAGTGGTGGGTTTGGTATCGAAATGAGAATGCATGAGCAGAAAAGAACCCCATATCTACTGTAAAATATGGTGGTGGACCTTTGATGTTATGGGCCTATTTTGCTTCCAGTGGTCCTTGGGCTCTTGTTAAGGTTAACAGTATCACGAACTACCCCGTACCAGGACATTTTAGCTAAAAACCAAGTTGCCTCTGCTAGGAGGTTGAAACTTGGTGGATCTTCCTGCAAGACAATAACCCCAAACCCCCCAAATCCATAAAGAAATGGTTAATTGGCCACAAAAATCAACATTTTGCATATCTCAGTCTGCGACCTTGAACCCCAGTTGTTTGAATTGAAGCGCAGACAAATTATTTCAAGGATCTGGAAGGATTCTGTAAAGGAGGAATGATCTAAGAATTCTCCAACTCTGAAAACATTTGAGAAAAGGGGTCAGTGCCGTTACCCTCGCAAGGTGAGGTATAGAAAGGTATTGAAAACAGGGGTGTCAATAATTTTGACGCCTACTTTTTTGAGGAGAAAAAAAACACTATTTTTTAATATAATTTCCAAAGTTTTTTGAGCATAGAGTATAGTTTAGTATTTGAATGATTTATTTCACACAGTACTTTTTGCTCATCTTTATCAAGGGTGTCAATAATTTCAGACCCTATTGTTTATAGGCCTAAATAGCATCATTGATGATATAACTATACTGAACAAAAATATAAAACGCAACATTCAACAATTTCAAAGATTTTACAGATGTATATTTCATAAAAAGGAAATCTGTCAATTGAAATACATTAATTAGGCCATAATCTATGGATTTCACATCACTGCGCAGGGGTGCAGCCATGGTTGGGCCTGGGAGGGCACAGACCCACCCACTGGGGAGCAATACCCAGCCAATCAGAATGAGTTTTAACCCACAAAAGGGCTTTATTACAAACAGAAATACTCCTCAGCGCCCCCCCCCCCCCCCCCCCCCCCCCCAAGCTTATTTGCTTTTTGTGCATATGGAAAATGTCAGGGATCTTTTGTTTCAGCTCATGAAACATAGGACCAACACTTAACACGTTGCGTTTATATTTTTGTTTACATTTCATTTCCTCTGTTAAACCTAACCTTTGGAATGACTTTGATAGCAACAGTGAATCTATTTAGTAATTAGGTGGAGATCTCTCAATAATCATTCTCATGATAGCACATTGGTAGCAGTCAGTGACGAATATCAAAACTAGGGTTTGGTTAAAATCCTGGATGTGAGACCAAAGGGATAGCTCTAGATTAACTCTCCAGTAGGCGGTGCTGCACTGCCTATTGTTTTTTTCTGATAGTGGATATAAATGTTGAAAATCTGACATTGTTTCAAAGGTAAAAATTCAACATATGTTACACAATATTTGTCTATGATGACATAATCCTGTGGTTGAAATTTCACCCTTTTTGCAAATCCAATGTATTTTCCACATAGATTCCACGTCACAATACGTTGACAAATGTAGTTGAAACAACTTTTATTCAACCACTTCGTGCCCAATGGGTTGGCTCTTTTAGGACTATTCATTTGTTGTTGATGATTGAATCATTCCTTTGTTGCTTATGTTGAACTCCTACCCCCCCTGTCATGGCGCACCTGACAAAGTTCCTCAATCTTTTATTTCTGTAGTTTATGCAACTTTGTTAAAAGCTAGTTGTTCTATGTTCCCAGTTCAGCTCCATCTTTATCTGCCATGATCTAAAAATGTATCTATGCAGACCCTTGGTGTGCAGACTTTTTTTCCCAGCCCAACACTATCACATCTGATTAATCTAATCAAAAGCTTGGTGAATGGTTGGTCACTTCGCGATGATTAAGTCCCTGCCCTTTGTACACACTGCCCGTCGCTACTACCGATTGGATGGTTTAGTGAGGTCCTTTGATCGGCCCCGCTGAGGGCGGTCACGGCACTGGCGGAGCGTCGAGAAGACGATCAAACTTGACTATCAAGAGGAAGTGAAAGTCGTATCAAGGTTCCCATAGGTGATCATTAATGGGTTGCCAGCCGCGGGCGCGGGGCTGTGCTCCAAAAACAAAACTCTGTTGTGGGCTGGGTAGGGGACTCACGCCCCCCGCCTCTCCCTTCCCTCGGAGCAGGGTTCATGACCAGGGGGGTGGCTTCAGCCCCAGCCCGGTTTCCCGCATCTTCATGTCGCCTGGGTTGCGCTCGACCAGCTCCACCCCCCCTTTCCCCGTTAAGCAAGGCCGCATCTGTGGGCAGGTTTTGGTGTGGAGTCTAACGCACATGCAAGTCAGAAGGTTTTCTCCAAACACACCACGTGGCGCAATGAAAGTGAGGAACAGTGCACGCCAGCTGAGGTGGGATCCCTGCCCTGTGGGGCCGGGAGCATCACTGGCTCGTCTCGCCCGCTCTGTCGGGAGGTGGAGCGTGAGCGCATGCGATAGCACCCGAAATATGGTGAACTATGCCTGGGCAGGGTGAAGCCAGAGGAAACTCTGGTGGAGGTCCGTAGCGATCCTGAAGTGCAAATCGGTCATCCGACCTGGGTATAGAGGCGAAAGACAAATCGAACCATCTGGTACCTAGTTCCCTCCGAAGTTTCCCTCAGGATAACTGCCGCTCAAAGTCTCGTAGTTTTATCTGGTAAAGCGAATGATTAGAGGTCTTGGGGCCGAAACGATCTCAACCTTTTTTATTTTTTTATTATTACACCTTTATTTAACCAGGTAGGCCAGTTGAGACAAGTTCTCATTTACAACTGCGACCTGGCCAAGATAAAGCAAAGCAGTGCGACAAACTACACAGAGTTACACACAAACAAACATACAATCAATAACACAATAGAAAAATCTATGTACAGTGTATGCAAATGTAGAAGAGTAGGGAGGTAAGGCAATAAATAGGCCACAGAGGCGAAATAATTACAATTTAGCAATAACACTGGAGTGATAGATGTGCAGATGAGGTGCAAGTAGAGATACTGGGGTGCAACTGAGCAAGAGGATAAATAACAATTTGGGGATGAGGTAGTTGGGTGTGCTAATTACAGATGGGCTGTGTACAGGTACAGTGATCGGTGAGCTGCTCTGACAGCTGATGCTTAAAGTTAGAGAGGGGGAAATAAGACCCCAGCTTCTGTGATTTTTGCAATTCGTTCCAGTCATTGGCAGCAGAGAACTGGAAGGAAAGGCAGCCAAAGTAAGTGTTGGCTTTGGGGATGACCAGTGAAATATACCTGCTGGAGCGTGTGCTATGGGTGGGTGTTGCTATGGTGACCAGTGAGCTGAGATAAGGCAGGGCTTTACCTAGCAAAGACTTATAGATGACCTGGAGCCAGTGGGTTTGGCGACGAATATGTGGTGAGGGCAAGCCAACCAGAGCATACAGGTCGCAGGGGTGGGTAGTATATGGGGCTTTGGTGACAAAACGGATGGCACTGTGATAGCAAACTGGATGTAGTCTGAGTAGAGTGTTGGAGGCTATTTTGTAAATGACATCCCCGAAGTCATGGATCGGTAGAATAGTCAGTGTTACAAGGGCATGTTTGGCAGCATGAGTAAAGGAGGCTTTGTTGCGAAATAGGAAGCCGATTCTAAGCTGGCTGCTTTGTAGCCGGGCGTGGAATGCGAGTTGCCTAGTGGGCTACATTTGGTAAGCAAAACTGGCGTGGCGGGATGAACCGAACGCTGGGTAAAGGAGCCCGATGCCGACACTCATCAGACCCCAGAAAAGGTGTTGGTTGAGATAGACAGCAGGACGGTGGCCATGGAAGTCGTAAGGAGTGTGTAACAACTCACCTGGCGAATCAACTAGCCCTGAAAATTGATAAATATTCAAACAAGAACTTTGAAGGCCGAAGTGGAGAAGGGTTCCATGTGAACAGCAGTCGAACATGGGTCAGTCGGTCCTAATAGATGTATGCTCTCTGGGCGAACGCCGTTCGGAAGGGAGGGGCGATGGCCTCGAAAGATAGTCAGGTTCAGATCCCCGAATCCGGAGTGGCGGAGACGGACGCTGCGAGTAGTCCAGTGCGGTAACGCTACCCTTTCCCAGAGAAGCTGGCGGGAATCCCAGGGAGAGTTCTCTTTTCTTTGTGAAGGACAGGGCGCCCTGGAATGTGTTCGCCCCGAGAGAGGGGCCCAAGCCCTGGAAAGAGTTGCGGTTACGGCGGCGTCCGGTGAGCTCTCGCTGGCCCTTGAAAATCTGGGGGAGAGGGTGTAAATCTCGCGCCGGGCCGTACCCATATCCACAGCAGGTCTCGATCTATAAGCCCAGGATGACAGTAAAGTGGGCAATAAGTGACATTACAAGAAAGGGAACACCGATACAACAGTAAAAAAAGCTTGCAGGTTGGAGGGCCATCTAACATTAGCAGATCGGAGGGCCGTCAAGTGAAACAGACCAATGAAGCGTGGATAAACAGCGCGAGTATCTATAACTCTCTGAAGGCGGGGTAAGCAACCTCCCCAACACTACTGGCTGGTTTTCCAGGACTAGGATAATCAGGATAGTATAACACAGACCTAACACAAGGCCTGCTGTGTTTGGGTGGCCCTGTATGTTACCCTGGGCAGAGGTAGCCAGGGAAAGGGCAACGGCTGGGTTAGCCTGGCTTTAGCAGGGGGAGGTGGCATGGCCCTGGGCCCAGACTGGGACAGCAGTGATCTACTGACTGTTCTCATAGATCGGTATATAATGACGAGACACTCATGTCTCCGCCATAACAATGGGAGTCATTGTCCCAAAGGCAGGTAGGCAGGGAACAAGCTTAGGTCCATAGAAATGCATTGGGCTTATTTTTGACAGATTTTGGCGAGAGTAAAACCTCTAGCTTCACCTCTTCCTCTCTGCTATTCTCTACTCCACCACACTACCAGCTGCCATCTTCCTCTCCTTTCAAGCATGCTCCTCTTCCGCTAAGCTTCTCTCCCTCGTCTATTTTTAGAGCTGGCTGATTTCTACCTTCTAAAACAGGCAAAATCTGTTGTGGAAGAGGAAGGTTTTTTTTCCCTTCTTTCACACATGAACATACTGTACACACTCACACTCCGTTCATCCCTCATCTGTCACTACACACACTCATACATGGCGAGGAATCAATTTTCATGGGGGTACTTTACCTAAAGGGACTTGATTGAAGGTTTTGGTTCAAACCAAGCCACATGAAAGACGTACTGTACACTAACGCAGGCTTGTTGTCTGTATGTGTGTGTGTGTGTGTGTGTGTATGTGCGCGGACAGTGCTGGTCTGATTTCATCTTTCTGCTTAGCTAAGATGTGATCTTCTCCACCTCTCCCTCATCATTATCTCTCTCTCTCTCTCCCCCTCCCTCCCTGCAACACACACACACACACACCATCCCCAGGGGTTACACACCACCAAAACAGTACAACTACCATGTATAGAGAGCTCGCTACAGTACAGTAGCATGGTCCTCAAAAGAAAGAGGGCCGCCATTTTAAAGGAGCTACCATACTGCCCCAGTTGGCAGAGAAGGACACTACCTATAGCTAGCTCCACTCCCCATGAACAGGAGATGAATATAACAGTGTATCCCAGAGGAGAGGAGGAACAGGACTAAACGAAGGCAGGGAAATCTGTGCCTCAACACCAAACGAGCATCCGCTGAATTTCACGGCCTTCGTTTTGGGGCAACAGTGTATTCAGGTGAAAAATAATTAAGTTACAGTGGGGAAATACATTAGTGAAAAAGCGCACGCACATACACACATAAAACACACACATGCATACAACACCCACACATACAGTGTGTGTATTTACTGTAGGTATTTAAGTTACATATGTCCCACTATTGCATAATGTAATAGAAAACAGTATTGGGATCTGACTAATGTCCATATGTCCATTCATATACTTCAGCACCATGCCGGTGTCTTCCAAGTGCCATCTCTCTTTGGGGCTCAAACCATTTCAGCACCATGGCGCTCTCTACCAATGGATACTGTACACAGATGCTGAACTGCCATCACACACACATGTACGGTATGCATCCATACACACAAACATACATGCACACACACACTTTCTCTGTGTGTTACTTATTCCGATGAACACCAAGATTGTTGAAAGTTCAATCACTATTTAACTTTTCTAAATAAAGGATTTTGGGGGAGTTAACGAGTGCACACTTCAGTGAAGGAATGAAGTATGCAGAATGGTGACAACACACAGCCTTAGATAATCTAAGAGTAGGGATGCACGATATATTGGTGAACATATCAGAATCGGCTGATATTAGCCAAAAATGCCAACATCGGTATCGGCCTGATGTCTAGTTTAACGCCGATGTGAAAGCTGACGTGCATACCTATATAATGTAGGTACAGCACATAATGACGCCACGTGCAACACAGCATCCCTAACCTTGCCCACAATTTCTGCTGTGTGGATCGAGCAGTCAATTGAAAGAAATCAAATTTCAGCGAGACAACACAAAGGCAAAATCTATTAACGCCAAGATAATGGAATTCATTGTCCTTGACAATCAACCGTTCCCTGTCGTGGGTGATGTTGGCTTTCTCAACTGGTCGAGCACCAGTACACAATAACGTTACCAAGTGCGCTATTGTTCAGATGTTGCCCTACCGGAGTACACAGTAATGGCGTTACTGCTATTATCTTCATGACATACTATTGAACGCCGTTTGGGTCTTTGCGTGTCAAAAAAGATACACGTCAAATAACACTATTTGACAATAACATTATTTGACGAATTAAATAAGCTTTTAATTTGACACGTCAAATAACACAGTTCTATTATATAATGTTGTGTGTTCTGAATTTGCACGTGCAAGCCAAGCGCCACCACTACTATCAGTAGCACTGTCAGAGCTGTACAAAAAAAGTCAGCAAACAAGCAAACACGAACAATGGGTTTACAATACCGTGTTGGTAATAAAGCATTATTTGTTCAACCGCAACTTCTGGGGTAGCTAGCTAGCTTTAGCTTGGTACTTAGATAGCGCCAATAAAACCAGGCTGAAAATAACGACCAGTTTAAACTGCAGTTATTTAAACTACTCTT
The DNA here is from genome assembly GCF_029448725.1 of Salvelinus fontinalis. Classification (NCBI taxonomy): domain Eukaryota; kingdom Metazoa; phylum Chordata; class Actinopteri; order Salmoniformes; family Salmonidae; genus Salvelinus; species Salvelinus fontinalis. The sequence goes on from NC_074674.1 coordinate 11,003,959, forward strand.
ATTAATGATTTAGGAATCCTTGTGCGTAGGTATTAGCTTGGTAGCCACTTGTTGTTCGCCTATTGAAATTGAACTTCAGTTCATGAAAATAAATAGCCAGCCAGCTACTTAACCCTGTTGCCCAAAGCAGCCAGCTAGCTTCATCTGGCTAGTGAGACCAGACCGGGTTATGTGTTGTGAAGCTAGCCATATTAAGGATTAGGCACAATAGTGGAATGTACGGTTCGCCTTCAAAATAAAAGTACCTCTTTGAAATTGATGCAGAGGGTTACAATTATTGGAATCGTGCCATATATTTAGACTAAATAATGTTAAAAAAGGTTGGAATGTGAAGCAATGAAATGGGGTATCCGTCTACTCGGTGACACCCAAAGAACACAACGATGAAGAGTTTACGCAAATATTAGCATTGTAGCTCTTATCGCGGAACTGTGACTGTGTGAAATCTCCTCCCCAGTCAGCCTATTGTGTGTTGACATTCATATTGCACTGTACAGCTTTACCTAATGATTGGGGATCAATGAAATGGGGTATCAGTCTACTCAATACCCAATATATTTTTACCCAATGTCCTCCTCAGAGTTATCAGACTCCAAAACATCCACACAGTATTGTTTTTCCTCTGGAATAGTGTTCAATACACATAGGTTGACAATAAACGTGGCTCAATTCACAGTTGTTTCAGAGTCCCGCAATAAGAGCTACGATGCTAATGTTCTCAGAGTAGACTGCTACCCCATGTCATTGATCCACAATCCATAGGTAAGGCTGTACAGTGAAATAAGTATGCCACCAATGCAATTCTAAAGTATAACACAGCCAGTGTGATTTCAACAGATGTCAAATTAACAAATTGTTGTCTTTTGTTGATTTTATATAACATTACAATCTCGTTTAGCATGATCTATTAAATGATGGTATAATTCTACTATTTGTATTCATTTGCATCACTGTCAATGACATACTTTTATTTTGAAGGCTAACCACAAAGTCCACTATTGTGGCTAATCCTTATTGTGGCTAGCTTCACATAGATGGGTCCGACCACCATTAATCAAATAAAAACTGTCTTATACATTAGGGTTATTTTAGATGAAGACACCTAGCTATATAGTTAGCTAGGTAATTATAGCTACTGAAAAAGATAGTCGTTTTGCTATGTTTTTGGGGAAGAACATTGTTTGCATCCATGAGCTAGCTAGCTTTTTTTATGACCAGCACTGGAGGTGTGCGAGACAACTTTACCAGCATCATAGCATACGTATCAATGAATCGTTGTGACATATGAAATACGAGTGAGTGTAATCAATGTGTAATAACTATGTAAAACATTTACGAACGCGTTAAATTATTATGTGACGTGCAGTCCTATTCAGGTCCTGATTGGTCAACAAGCTTATTTGACACGTGTATCTTTTTTGACATACAAAGACCCAAACGGCGTTCCACAGAAATCCTGGTTGAGAATGAAATGACTGAACAAATGAACAACGAAACAGCACAGCAAGTAAGTGAAAGAAATAGGCTTTGATTATGTTTGACTGGTAATGGACACATACGTAAATGCCAACAAAATAACTTTTTGGTCAGTGTGGTGTGTGTTTAACCTTTATTTAACTCGGCAAGTCAGTTATTAAGAACAAATTCTTATTTGCAATGAAGGCCTAATTCGGCCAAACTTGGACAACGCTGCGCCAATTGTGCACCACCCTATGGGACTCCCAATCACGGCCGGATGTGATACAGCCTGGATTCGAACCAGGGACTGTAGTGACGCCTCTTGCACTGAGATGCAATGCCTTACACGGAACCCAATCCGGCTGCACGCGGGCGCCATCGTGCATAAATATATTTTGTTCCCCCACATCAAACGCGATCACGACACGCAGGTTAAAATATCAAAACAAGCTCTGAACCAATTCTATTAATTTGGGGACAGGTCAAAAAGCATTAAACATTTATGGCAATTTAGCTAGTTAGCTTGCTAGCTAATTTGTCCTAGTTAGCTAACTTGCTGTTGCTAGCTAATTTGTCCTGGGATATAAACATTGAGTTGTTATTTTACCTGAAATGCACAAGGTCCTCTACTCCGCCAATTAATCTACATATAAAACGGTCAACCGAATCGTTTCTAGTCATCTCTCTTCCTTCCATGCTTTTTCTTCTCTTCACTTTATATTGCGATTGGCAACTTTCATAAATTAGGTGCATTACCGCCACTGACCTCGTTCGTCTTTCAGTCACCCACGTTGGTATAACCAATGAGGAGATGGCACATGGGTACCTGCTTCTATAAACCAATGAGGAGATGGGAGAGGCAGGACTGATTTCTATTTTAGCCCGTGGCAACGCAGACGCCCGTTGGCGCGCACAAGCAGTGTGGCTGCAATAATTAAATAACATAGAGTTCTACATTTATTTTGCAACGCTCACGCACTCGCGTGCGCAAGCGGTGTGGTCAGCCTGTTAGACCTCTCTGTCCGTGTGTGTTAACTATTTAACTGTTCTAGAATGCTTAAAAGGCTGCAAAAAATGTAAATATTGGTTATCGGTATCTTTTTTTGGCAAGGAAAATATTGGATATCGGTATCGGCCAAAAATGTCATATCAGTGCATCACTATCTAAGAGGAAGGGACCAGTCTGCTCTACTCAAGCCTATAGATCCCAGCTGGTATAGAAACTGATGACTAAGACTAATCTGCTGTCCCAGGTACCACCCAGCATCTCTCTCTCCCCTATGGAACATTGGAGGGAGCCTAAGACTGGGATCTGGAACGGAACATACCATGGCGGCTAGCATCCGGAGCTCCTTGTAAGGAAGAAGCCCATTAAGGAGAGCATCAATATTTCATCGCTCAGAAACATAATTGTTAAAGTTTCTAGCTGCAGGTCCGGGCCATGCCATTAGAGGGCAAACGTCAATACAGGAGGCCCCAGCATTTCTCTCTCTCTCTCTCTCACACACACACACAGGACGCCTCAGCATCTCTCTCTTTCTCTCATACAGAACGCCTCAGCATCTCTCTCTGTCTCACACACACAGGACGCCTCAGCATCTCTCTCTCTCTCTCACACACACAGGACGCCTCAGCATCTCTCTCTCTCTCACACACAGGACGCCTCAGCATCTCTCTCTCTCTCACACACAGGACGCCTCAGCATCTCTCTCTTACACACACAGGACGCCTCAGCATCTCTCTCACACACAGGACGCCTCAGCATCTCTCTCTCTCTCTCACACACACAGGACGCCTCAGCATCTCTCTCTCTCTCTCACACACACAGGACGCCTCAGCATCTCTCTCTCTCACACACAGGACGCCTCAGCATCTCTCACACACACACACAGGACGCCTCAGCATCTCTCTCTCTCTCTCACACACAGGACGCCTCAGCATCTCTCTCTCTCTCTCTCACACACAGGACACCTCAGCATCTCTCTCTCGCACACACACACACACACACAAGATGCCTCACCATCTCTCTCGCTCTCCCCCTCTCTCTCTTTCTCTCTCCACCTCTCCCTCTCCTTCTGAGGAGCAGTCACTGGAGAGGGCTTTCTCAGGCCGTCAGCAGTTTCTGCTACTTCTACATTAAACAAATCATTAACCATTAGGTATCTGAGGAAGGAGCATATCCACTCTGCTTCACGTTATCAAATGATCCTTGAGTCCTGTTATTAGTCTCAATGAGGAGGTGTGTGTCTGTGTGTCTGTAAAATTCAGGATTATGGTAGCCATACACTCTTAGAAAAAAGGGTTCCAAAGGGGTTCTCGGTAGATCCCTTCGTAGACGGTTCTAGGAAGAACCTTCAGATGATAAAATGGTTCTTGGTAAAACCTTCATAGAGGATTCTAAGCAAAACCCTTCATAGAGGGTTCTAGGTAGAACCATATACAGATGGTTGTTTGAAAAAGCCTAGAACCCTCTGCCAAAGGTTCTACCCAGCACCAAAAAGGGTCCCCCTATAGGGACAACACAAAGAACCCTATATGGTACTACTGAGCACCTTTTCTAAGAGTGTACAATACACAGTGTGTGTTTGTGAAAGAGACATCAGTGGATAATGAGTAAATCACTTCTACTCTATTAGAGTTCTGTATCTCTGTCCTTGGTTGTAAGTCCTCCCTCATCTGATTACCTCACTGACTCATTGACTGGGTAGCTGTTACAAGGATTGTCCAGCCAAGTGATAGGGATCCTGCGCCAAACACATTAAGTAGACACTCAGATTGTGTCAAGTTGTGACAATTAAAAGTAAGTAGTATGCTGTAGCTTAAAATGGCCCACAGAGGTAGCCTATTCTAAAAAGTTTCCAACTATCCAAACTTCCTACTTCTAGAGTTTAATTCCACTCAACAACCTATTAAAGTGGGAACTACAACGTTGAGCCTTGCATTCTAATGCCTAGTATTTTCCCGCAGTTCTCCACTCTCGCCCTGCGAGTGCCCTTGGAACGAAAGGTCCTCCACCCTCTCTCTCGTCTTGATGCTGTTTAGCAGGCGAAATTTGAAGTCCTCCCGAAAACGCAATCAAGCCGGTTGACAGTCTGCCAGCACAATGTGAATGTAAACAACACCTCCGCACCGCTCTCAGTGAGCTCGAGCCCATGGCCAAGTAATTTCACTGATGTCATGGCTTTTGGAGCCCGCCAAACTTGGCCAAGGCCCGCTCAAGCCTGCTCGAATTCACACTGCATCAGGAGGTTCTGACCTGACTAAGCCCAATGGTATGTTTTTTTTATCCAACTCTGCTTCTGTTGTTCTCACATTTCCTTTATAGAGAAAAAAACTCGGCATATCGCCTCTTACTGTGTTATTTAAGTCCGCAAACAAATTAGGCTTTCCCAAAGTCACACTGAAATAGTGTTGATTGCAAATAGGCATTGCGATAGGTTACCCCTTGCCTGGATGTTCCCTGGACTATAGTTCAGGCCTGTCAATTCAACTAATTCTTTAATTCATCACCCTCACTGCAGCAACTTCCAACATCAATTTCAGTGCATTACAATTAACCAACCACTCCACCTTTCAACTTACCAGAGTGCAGAATCTCTCGGGCGGGTTGCCGCAGGTGATGCCCGGCGGGTCCACCTTCACCCGCATGTAGTCCTTCATGGACTGGGCCTTGGGCTGGCATGCATACTGCTCCCACACTGCGCCATCGTCCGTGCTCACCAGGGACTTGCACAGGTCGTACTGGCCCAGCGTCAAGGAGGCAAAGCAGTGCAGGAGGAGCAACGCGGCCTGGCGGAGCATGGCACGAGAGTGGTCCCAGGACGAGTAGGGTCTGGCGGCAAAGGGCGAGGGCGGCCACAGTAGTCAGAGTTGGGGCGAAGAGCATGGAACTCGACTGAGGACCATACGGACACAGTAAGTAACTTCGTTGTCACCAAGATGCGTCTGCACGCTCACCTGAGCTTAAGGGGACGTTTTGGGGATGATGGAAAAAATGCGAATGCACCAAGAGAAATAAAAGTGTTCGAGGTGGCTAAGTCAATTTACAGCCGTTCAACAAACGTGGGCCTACAAATAATCACAGCTCCTTTAGGAAATGACACTAACTTGTGTTGATGTCGGATTTGGAAAAGTGACAAATTGAGTAGGGGGCGTTGAAAGTCAGAGAAACTTCCCATCTACTTCAACCATAGTGGCGCCAGTGCTGCGTGTGCAGTGGTGGGGGGTGATGGTTGGAGAATCAGCAGAACTTCAGAGGTCTTTTTCGGCTGGGAGAGATGAGAGCTGCCCGCCAGGGATGATAAGGGAGGGTTGATTATGTCTTTGGATACAGCCATCAGGTCGTGATGCAGCCGCCCGGCGCCTTGCCTCAGTGACTGTCCTGTAAAGAAGAGGGAAATGATAAAGATATTAGACTGATAGAGGGAGAGAGAGACTACATAGCATAGTTTCTCTTGTTCATCACAAGTTTCACTTATCTTATTTTCCAATGTTGGACATTTAGGCTACATAACCTAATTTGTATTGGGAGAGTAGGCCTGTAACTGAACTTCCAAGAAATTGGACAAAACCGTGTAGGCTGACACAGAGGATATTGTAAGTAAACATATGTTTGTATGTAATACTATATGTCATTGTGATCGTGTAGGTGGACATATTTCAGAGATAATATTTCCAGAATTATACACAAGTTTTTAAGTCATACGCAGGGCTTGGTGCCAATTTTCAAAAGTTGGGTATTTGTGGGTGGTGTGTTTGGGCGTGGACTGTCAATGAAAGATAGTTATATGAGCTAAAACTTAACTTATGATGTAGCATATGCATTGCGTCTTGGAAGGGGGGGTTGAAGGAAAGTGAAAAAGTCACTCCACCACTTTGTGCATTCGTTCCATAAAATATGAGGCATCCTAACTTCACCATGCATTATATCTGACATAGCATTTAGTAAATTATTACACACACCTTCACTCTGCTGTCCTGATTGCGCCCCTGCGTAAATGTAACAGTATAGCTTCCGTCCCTCTCCTCGCCCCAACCTGGGCTCGAACCAGGGACCCTCTGCCGCCTATGCGCGAGAGAGTTTGAATCGGCATCGCCTTTCCAAACGCTAGAGGACCAGAGTGAGCAAAATGCGTTTTAATTGGATTAACCCTGTTCACCGTTTGGCTTCGCTGTGGCCAGAGTCCCACATATATATTTTTTCTCCGCGAAAATTTGGTAAAGCTAAGTTCAGTTTTTAGTTGTAAATCGCCAAAGCTGTTCTTCAACTCGAAATACGGTATAGGGGTGTGTCTGCTAGATTCAGCAGCGCGAATCAAAAGTAGCAACCATTCAGGCTGCATTTAATTTGGTAGCCTAATAAATAATATTATTTCTAAACATAATATGAAGTGACAGCTGTTTTATTGATTGTAGAGTATATGCCTAATAATATTTAGAATAGTGAGTGACAATTTAATAGTCTACATCACTCGGAGTGAGCGGTGCGTTTTAGACTAGGCTTCGTAATCTCGTTTTTTTTTTTTTTAATCAAACATTTTGACACGTGTCCGATTTGCGACTTACTTAGAACATTCATCTGATCCGGGAGAGCTTCTCTGTTCCTTTATACGACCGCCTCTCTGCCGTGAACCTTGCACGGCTCCATCTACACCATCGGGCTCCTGTCGACGTGTAGGCTACTGTACTCCACTCCTGTGATCTGGTCTGGTCCCCTTGTTGGTCTTCTCCAGCGGGTAACTTTTTTATTACACCGCGGAAGGCTGCACAGGGTAGAACGGTGTCCTGGATCTGGAAACGGGCGTTTGGGTAAAAAAAAGAGCGTGGTTTCCAGCGTGAAGGAGAATCAAAAGTGAAGATATTGACTTTGAGGAAGGGCTGGTGCCCGTTTCTTCTCCTCCCACTTTACAAGCTCGGGTTTACCCGGGATGCTCAAGGGCAGAAAAAAAAAGAAGCTTGGTGGAAAATCTCTCTCGTCTACTCCCTGTCCCTCTCTCTCTCTCTCTCTCTCTCTCTCTCTCTTATGTACTCACAAACCCGCCTCTCCCTCTCTCTTAATGCTTGGGCTAAATCCTTTTCACCGTCACTTCCAATCACTTTCAGGGCTTTTATCTGCTAACCTCCGGGGCGGGCGGCGCAACTTCGCGCTCGACGCTTTCTCGCGTGGGCCGACATGCACCAAACTGAACCGTCCCACAGGCCGATCAGCACGCGCTGCTGAAAGGACCGGCGGAGAAGTGGAGCTATAAGCCTATGTTGTATCGTTCCTGCTCTCTGTGTCACCGATTCATACTGTGCGTCCGAGCTGTCCGATAGTTGTATCAGGTATTCGCTAGCAGCAGATAATACAGAGTTGTTTGCGCGTTTTAGGACGTGTTGGATAGATGGCGGTTTAGATGCGGGACATAAACACTGCTCGGGTTTAACACCATCCATATTGGATTTCTATTTGTCATATTTTTCAACTGTGCTGTTTCACAAAAGTTCTGAACATTTCTATTCTCATTGTTTCTACAGATTGAAAATAAAATGTTTTGCTAAAAGTATTATTGATCGATTGACTATGCCTTTTCAGATCGCTCAGTGGTGCTATCTGCAGGGTTAACTCCAGGTAAATATTGCAATTCTTCAGCCATTCCTGGACCTGTGACCAAAAACAAGCTACAATGGACAGTACCAAAACAAATTATCTATTGATTCTGCCTCTTCGCATCAAAATCTGCAGAGCTGGGAAAGTTGTATCCCCCATATAATTAAAATTCCATTGGTTGCAAGAATTTTGTATAATAATTTAAATAAAAAAATGCAACATTTTGAATCTGGCTTTTGCGTATCTGTTCATCATAAACCATGTGCCATGGAATCAGTACGTCACAAATATTTTCCGAACAATTTTGCAATGTTGGCTGCATGTGTGACATAACTCCACCAGTCCTATAAAATAAAATAAAGTAACCTTTATTTAACTAGGCAAGTCAGTTAAGAACAAACTCTTATTTACAACGATGGCCTAGGAACAGTGGGTTAACTGCCTTGTTCAGGGGCAGAATGACAGATTTTTACCTTGTGAGCTCAGGGATTCAATCCAGCAACCGTTCAGTTACTGGCCCAATGCTCTAACCATTAGGCTACCTGCCACCCTTATAGCTCTGGCTAGCATTGGTTTATGTTGTTGTTGTGCATAACTGCAATAAAAAAAAACACAGTTCCACTTACCAGATGATGATCATTTGAAACTTAACTTCATGTTGAAAGTTATTCTTGAAAAGGGAGAAGCAAACACATTTAGCAACAACATCCTCTTTGATAACACCTGCTGCAGCCACTCCAAACTAGCCGACAACAAAAGCGATCTAGCTAGACCATGGGAAAACTACTGCTCGCTATTGCTCAGTGACCCGTTAAGCTATCTAGCTAGATACTAGCTAACATTAGCGAGCTGAATCGTAGCTCTTGAAAACTCTAGGCGGCATTCTGTCTTCTCTCTACAGTTTTCAGCAGTCAGCTTTGCCCACAACTGGCTCATGTGAACTACAATCCTGATGCTGTGTTTTGATGTTTAGAAACATCAGTAATCATCGCTTGCGATATGGCTTTCGAAACATGGCCCTTATCTTTCATCAGCGAGAAGAAATTCCTTAAAATAAAAATATTAACTTACTGTAGCAGTTTTGGACAGATCCATACGGCTATTGGTGCCTCCAGTCTGACGAAACGACACTTTTGTTACACTTCCAGAGTCATGCTTACACAGTGTTCAGAGAAAGCTATATAGCTAATTAGCACAGGTGGTCAACTCTGTCTTCTGTCTGTTTTCTGTAAACAAGTGCTGTAACATAGAGATATAGCTGTGTGGGAACACTGACCCTAACCCTATAAAGATGTGTATCAATTTAACCTTTTTTATTATTATTATTATTTCTCGCCGATATGAAATATATGGTCCTTATGCTTCCAAAAATGTACCGCAAGTGATGCGTGTCAATGTTCAGACCGAGCGCCGGGGCTCTTAACAAAACTCACGATCAAGGGCTAGCTGAATCCCAGACATAGGGGGAAAGTGTGGGAGGAAAAGTATGCCTAGGGGAGTATTTCACCTTTACGATTCTGAAATTACTTTTTATGTAGCTAGCAACAGATAGGCTCCCTAGCTATGTAAATATAAATGTCAACGATAGGTAGCTATCCTAGTTGCAGTCGCTAAGCTAACGTTAGCTACCTAGCAGCACCACCACAATATTATGTCCTTTACCTTTAATAATAATAGCTAGCTAGAAGAATAACTATTTAGATGCTTACTTGAAAGGTTGCTACTGGCTGCCGGATGCAAGATGTATGAGACAGAACCCTGATGGAGCAAGATGGATGAAGCTGCTAGCAAATCCACTGGCTGGTTAGTGTAGCTAACTTGTCAAAATGTCTAATCGGATGAAGTGATTGTTCTGATGGAAGACAGTGCAAAGAAACAATTGCTGCTACCGCACAATATCTCTTGCTTTTTGCTGTGCATAACTAGTTAGCTACCTCTCCTGAGTATGACAACAATTTGACTGGGAGAGTAGGAGGGGATATTGAACTCAAAGATGAACTCATTGGTCAATTACAATCAGACCGCGGAGTGACGATATGCGGCGGCCAAAAAACACCAACCTACCTGAACAGGCTGAAATTCCAGGCCTTTTTTTTTCAAACAGCTCGTACACAAAAAATGGAATAATCCCCCAAAAATTAAATGTCTGTTTTATGCAATATCATCCCAAACTGACTTTAGATGTTTAGACTGCACTGTCCCTTTAACATTTATTTTAAGCCTTTTCCAGAAAAGAGAATTAGACAAAAAAAAAATAATAATAGTCTCACGATGCTGGACCATCTGACATAAAAAGAAAAGGGGAGAGTATGATGAAAAAAAAATTGTAATAAAGGTTCAAATCCAGGTCATGTGACATGATTAACCAAAACACAGGGCCCTACTATAAAGCTACAGTGTAGCTCTATTAGCAGTGTGCTTCGACAGGGTGTTTCATTGTTATTGATGCTGGGGGATGAAGGTAGGCATAATTACATTTTTAAAATATCAAGCCCCTCATTCATCACCATCATCACTGCTAACATTTGAATCAAGTTACATTGAAGTGGATCTAGTAGAGTGTAAAACTATTGGAATATCGTTTACCAGGTTTTACCTGTTTTTGATCACCATTATACAGTAAAACCTTGAGAATTGGGAGGGGTACTATTATCAAAGACAGTACAGTATGAAGATAGGCAAAAACTGCTTATCCAATAGAAATCCCCGATCACACTTGTAGGTGATATCATGGCGATGTTGGCTAGCTATACTCATGCGTAGAAACACGTCATCTGGTCTAACGATGGTCTCGCGCCAAGCTGCGCATTTGCAGGCCATCAAAGGCACTCCTTCGATATAAAGTTGTTTTTAATGAAATTGGAAATGTGTCACTTTGTTGGAGCAATAACATCTTCAACTACTTACAACATTGTCTCGAATTTAGGTTGTTCCTTTAGATTTTGAGAAAATGAACAACTAAGGAAGAATTTTCACTTCTCTCATTGACTTCTCAAACCCCAAACCCTGGCCTGGTCGGTTTCGCAAGCGTTCCCGGAAGTCTCGCGATGTTGTGCATCTGGGTTTAGAAACTCATGGTAATATCAAATTATTCACCCTTGATGTAACAAAAGCTGCAGTTTAGGGAAGCAATAGCTGTGATGCATTGTTTCCATAGGCCTAACCATCTCAAGCAAGACCAAAGACCAGCAAATAAATTGACATGCATTTGAGGAGAATAGAGAGAGTAGAGTATAGTTTTATTGATCCCAACTTTGGGAAATTATTTTATCACCTCAAGCATCATCAATGATTACAAGGATAAGACAAGGCTTAAGGACAAACACATAATAAAAAACATACAAGACACGTATGAAGGCACCTGCATGCTGCACCTTAGTAGCCAGAAGGATAGAGACCAATCATTTAGGATACTTTAATTAGCAGTACAAAGTCCAATAAGTTGACTACAACCAGAAAGTTGAATACAAAAACATACCTGTCAATAATATCCAAAGTGAGGTCATTCATTGACGTATTTATTGATGCTGAAATGTTCTGATGCCAAGTCTCGTTTCAAGTGAAGTGGATTTGACGTGACCAAACTAGCTAATGTCAGTGACAGTGCTGACGTCAGGAAAATGACCAAATCTAAATCATGTGTGGGCCTTTGAGAAAGATGTCAGGACTCATATCATATGGACAGCTTTTCTAACTTTGATGAATGCCACATCCTAATGCATGTTATGTGACTCCAAGCTATCACCGGCCAATTTAGCATGTTTATTTACTTATTTTCTCAACTGTCATCGGCATTTTAGAGTGGTTTATATGAAGACTTCATTACAGAGTAAAACATTTATTCGTAGATGGGTGAAGGGGGCTCAGTTGGGCACTGCAAGGGTTAAGAAGAATCTGAAAGATGTGAGAAAGACAGAGGAGACGCGGCAAGGACAAACTATCGATCAACGCCATGCTGTGCTGTCAGTGTTCCCAGATAGAGGTTCAGAGTTACCTTCCAAATCACACGTCTCTCTCTTTCTACCTCTCTCTCTCTGTCTCGCGCTATCCAAAATCACCATAAAAAAGTGGTAAACCAGAAAACTCCATGACATTGTTATTACACCATAGCCTATTGTAGCTTGGGGTTCTTCTCTTGTAATACATGTCACAGCTTTTAAATGTTTGAAGTGCAACGCAGCTGTCACCAGCTGGGCTCATGTAGACCTTGCGTATGAGATCCGTGGAGAAAGTACAAGAGTACAAACTGTCAGTCTGCTTTAGCACCACGGATAGCGCCCTCAGAATGGCTGGCGATGCGCGGCTAGTGACGCGCTGTCGATGTTCCTGAAATGAAATCGCGAGCGCCAAGCGGGATCAAATACTCTTCTGAAGTTGTCTTCAAAGCTGGTTCATTTTGTGACATCCACAATCAAAGATTGAGTCAAAGAGTTTGATAACTTATCAATCTATAATCAATTTAATTAAATCAATAGCCTACAATTTGGTTATGCATAAAAATGTGTTGTGATTATTGTGCCATTATTATCATAGGCCTATACCTAAAAAACAAAACATTACAATTTGTCAGGGGTGCAACTTTCACTGGGGACGGGGTCATATCTCCCCCACACTCCGAAATTGCATTTTTGTCCCCCCCAGTTTTATCATTGCTATAGAAAATGGCAATGGTGTGCTTTAGGACCATGCGAACGATTCCGAGCAGTCCGGTAGGCTGGAATTAGGACTGAGCCGACACCACAGAGCGGGCTGATAGGCTGTGTGAAGGCAAAGCTTCTGGAAGGCTGGCTGAACAAGCACGGGAGAGTTGAGCATAGTTCAGTGTGTATGTGTTGCACTCTTTCACCGAGTTGTAAAAACAAGCAGAGCAGAAACTGGCTACTCTGTAGTTGACTGATGTAGCTGGCAAGGTAACTGCTGTTTAACTTAACAGAAGAAAAAAACTAAACTTGTGTTTATTCGCAGTGCTGAGCTAGTATTGTAATTGACATGTACAGTAACGTTAGCTAATGTTTCATCCCCTCTCGACTGAGGTAAATGAATAAGCGATGCTAGCTGGTAACTACCACAGCCAGGTCAGCTCTAGCCTCTAGTTATCTGTCAGGTAGCGATATGAGGTGGCTATTGTTACTATTTAACAGCTGTTGTTTGTATGAAAATGTTTTATAGCCTTTGTTTTGTCCTGTTTCAGAAGTAAATTAACTTGGCTAGCTTTCGCCAGTTGATGTACCGTTAGAGAGAGCTGGCCAAAAGTTGGCTAACGTTAGCTATTCTTTTTGCCTCAATCACACTAGACCTGATTCAAACAATGAAACCATCGGACAAACAATTGAAGATTGATATTCTGACGTTTTTTCAGTGCAATGTGAGTTTTATTCATCAGTATGGCAATGTAACGTTATTGATTTGTTAGTATCCCTAGCTAATTCCCTACTTTTCACACTGACACAGTAATAAACAGCTCTAACATTACAGGCTTCACTGTCATAGCACCCCGCTACCGCAAGAACTGGTCCAAAACCCAAGAACTGGTCCCAAACCCAACCGCAGTCCCACAATGTTATTTTAAACGTATGTGACTCCGGTCACTTGCCAGCCATGGTCCCAGCTATTTTTCGCCCTAAATTACCAGAGATTCTCACAGCCATTATATTGTATTACTGGGCTATATCAGCCAATATGCTAGATGTAGTTTGAAGAGAGCAAAGTTGGAGACAATTGCACTTTCTCTTAAGCTATTTTTATAGCCTACCTTTTATGAGTGGGAAGATTTTCAGATAGAGAAATATGAGTGATCAATATTTAGGCCTATTTCTAGGCAATGTAGTAAACTATAGCCTAACCATAGGCCTATTTAGGAAGCCCAATTCCTTGGAAAGATAACTGTCCCGTGCTTCTCCACCCATGCATAGACTATAGCCTACTCTATTTAATTGAGACCATACGCGCAGCTGATTTTGCAGGTACGACTACTGAACTTAAAGCAGAAAGAATGATGACAGCAACACTTGCTACATTTTACACAGGCCTATAGGATATAGCCTACCTTTTAGGAGGAGGATTTGCAGACAGAGACAAATAAATGGGTAATCAATATTTATTGAAAATTAAAAGGCTCAAGGTTCTCTCACCAAAGTAGCCTAACCTGTGTGCCTTTTCCTTTTCAATGATGATCATTTTTTTTTATTGCATTTCGACTCACGCTGGTTGAGCGCCCTCCACTTCTTTCTATTTTCAAAATGTATTTACAGACACTGTAGTAAGCTACAGTCTAATCATATTTAAGTTAATTTAATATTCAAGTTCAAAAGTCAACTCAAAAGTCACTCGCACATCTGATCTATCTTTTTTTCAGGGAGTTTTTGTTGTTGTTGTTTTGGTTGGTGACGTCGGGTCCGGGTGTCGGCTCGTCAGGCTCCCACAACTCAGCCGACTCGGATGCTGCTGCCGAAAGAACTGGGGATGCCTCAGCTGGCTTGTCAGGCTTCCATGTCTTAGCTGGCTCGAGAGGTTTTCTTGCCTTGGTTGGCTTGGCAGGCTCCCATCCCACATCATGCCTCAGCCGGCTCGTCATGCCTCAGCCGGCTCGTCAGGCTCCCACGCCTCAGCCAGCTCGTCAGGCTCCCATGCCTCAGCCGGCGAGTTTGGGGAAGGTGCTTAAAAGGGTGTTGGACCTTAAGTCGGAGATTGCTGAGTTTTTGCAAATGAAAGGAAAATATGTAGATTTCCTTCAACTGCAAGATAAATAATGGTTGGCTCATTTTGCCTTCACCTTGGGCATAATGGCACTCATTGTAATGGCTTCTGTCGTTGGAAGGAGAGGAGGACCAAAGCGCAGCGTGGTACGTTTCCATATGTACTGGAATACTTTTTCAACACGAACAAAAACAATAAACAGACGAAAACAAAAGAAGCTACAGTCCTGAACATGGGAACACAAAATACATGAACACACGAACAGGAACAATCACCCACAAACAAACAGTGAAAACAGGTTACCTTAATATGGTTCCCAATCAGAGACAATGACAAACACCTGCCTCTGATTGAGAACCATATTAGGCCAAACAACAAACCCAACATAGAAACACAAAACATAGAATGCACCCACCCAGCTCACGTCCTGACTAACTAAACAAAGACTAAACAAAGGAAATAAGGTCAGGAACGTGACAGTACCCCCCCCCCCCTCCCCCAAGGTGCGGACTCCGGCCGCAAAATCTGAACCTATAGAGGAGGGTCTAGGTGGGCGTCTCTCCACGGTGGCGGCTCTGGCGCTGGACGTGGCCCCCACTCCACCATAGTTAATCCCCGCTTCCGTGGCCTCCTCCTAATGACGACCCACCAAAATAACCCCACTGTACTGATGGGCGCCTCTGGCGGCTCCTGACTGACGGACGGTTCTGGCGGCTCCTGACTGACGGACGGTTCTAGCGGCTCCTGACTGACGGACGGCTCTAGCGGCTCCTGACTGACGGACGGCTCTGAAGGCTCCTGACTGACGGACGGCTCTGAAGGCTCAGGACAGACGGGCGGCTTTGAAGGCTCAGGACAGACGGGCGGCTTTGAAAGGTCAGGACAGACGGGCAGCTGAGACGGAGCCGGGCAGACGGGCAGCTCAGACGGCGCTGGGCAGACGGGCAGCTCAGACGGCGCTGGGCAGACGGGCAGCGCAGGCGGCGCTGGGCAGGCGGGCAGCGCAGGCGGCGCTGGGCAGACGGGCAGCGCAGGCGGCAGCTCAGACGGCGCTGGGCAGATGGGCAGCGCAGGCGGCGCTGGGCAGACGGCAGACTCTGGCCTGCTGAGGTGCACAGTATGCCTGGTGCGTGGTGCCGGAACTGGTGGTACCGGGCTAGGGACACGCACCTCAAGGCTAGTGTGGGGAGCAGCAACAGAGTGTACAGGACTCTGGAGACGCACAGGAAGCCTGGTGCGTGGTGTTGGCACTGGTGGTACTGGGATGGGGCGAGGAGGTGGCACCGGATAGACCGGACCGTGAAGGCATACTGGAGCTCTTGAGCACCGAGCCTGCCCAACCTTACCTGGTTGAATGCTCCCCGTATTCCCCGTAGGGCTGTGCTGGCGAACCGGGGACACCATGCGTAAGGCTGGTGTCATGTACACCGGCCCGAGGAGACGCACTGGAGACCAGATGCGTTGAGCCGGCTTCATGGCACCTGGCTCAATGCCCACTCTAGCCCGGCCGATACGAGGAGCCGCACCGGATGTACCGCACCGGGCTATGCACACGTACAGGAGACACCGTGCGCTCTTCTGCATAACACGGTGTCTGCCCGTACTCTCGCTCTCCACGGTAAGCCCGGGAAGTTGGCGCAGGTCTCCTACCTGACTTCGCCACACTCCCCTTTTGCCCCCCCCCCCCCCCCAAGAAAGATTTGAGGTTTCCTCTCGGGCTTCCTACCGCGTCGCCGTGTTGCCTCCATTCGCCGGTATCCCTCCGCACATTGCTCCATAGAATCCCAGACGGGCTCCGGCACTCTCCCTGAGTCGACCGACCACCTGTCTATCTCTTCCCAAGTTGTAACACAGTCCACATTCTGCTGCCGAGCTAGCTCCTCAAAACGCCGCCTCTCTGCTTTCGCTGCCTCCAGCTCTGCCTTGGGTGGGCGATATTCCCCTGGCTGTGCCCAGGGTCCTCTCCCGTCTAGGATTTCCTCCCACGTCCCTGAGTCTTGACATCGCTGCTGCTTCTGCTCCTGCCGCTGCTGTCCGTTACCACGCTGCTTGGTCCGAGTTTGGTGGGTGATTCTGTAATGACTTCCGTCGTTGGAAGGAGAGGAGGACCAAAGCGCAGGGTGGTACGTTTCCATATTCATTGGAGTACTTTTTCAACACGAACAAAAACAATAAACAGACGAAAACCAAAGAAGCTACATGAACACACGAACAGGAACAATCACCCACAAACAAACAGTGAAAACAGGTTACCTTAATATGGTTCCCAATCAGAGACAATGACAAACACCTGCCTCTGATTGAGAACCATATTAGGCCAAACAACAAACCCAACATAGAAACCCAAAACATAGAATGCACCCACCCAGCTCACATCCTGACTAACTAAACAAAGACTAAACAAAGGAAAGGAACGTGACACTCAAGGTCAGGAACGTCAGGAACGTGACACTCATGAATGAACTGAATTCCAAACTACAAGGGAAGGGTCTGGAAGCCCCAGACCGAGGGTGATTGACCATCATCTTGATCTTCTTCCATTTTCTAATAATTGCGCCAACAGTTGTTGCCTTCTCACCAAGCTGCTTGCCTATTGTCCTTATGGCCTGCTGGAGGTCATTTTGCAGGGCTCTGGCAGTGCACCTCCTTGCACAAAGGCGGAGGTAGCGGTCCTGCTGCTGGGTTGTTGCCCTCCTACGGCCTCCTCCACGTCTCCTGATGTACTGGCCTGTCTCCTGGTAGCGCCTCCATGCTCTGGACACTACACTGACAGACACAACAAACCTTTTTGCCACAGCTCGCATTGATGTGCCATCCTGGATGAGCTGCACTACCTGAGCCACTTGTGTGAGTTGTAGACTCCGTCTCATGCTACCACTAGAGTGAAAGCACCGCCAGCATTCAAAAGTGACCAAAACATCAGCCAGGAAGCATAGGAACTGAGAAGTGGTGTGTGGTCACCCCCTGCAGAACCATTCCTTTTTTGGGGGTGTCTTACTAATTGCCTATAATTTCCACCTTTTGTCTATTCCATTTGCACAACAGCATGTGAAATTTATTGTCAATCAGTGGTGCTTCCTAAGTGGACAGTTTGATTTCACAGAAGTGTGATTGACTTGGAGTTACATTGTGTTGTTTAAGTGTTCCCTTTATTTTTTTGAGCAGTGTATAAAAAGTCAAGGCACAGATAAACTCTTACTGACTCACACCTCTCAGCAATCCTGCGCATAGCGATGTCAAAAACTATACCTGACTTCACTGCTCTAGTCAATGCCCATCAGAGACTTGAGGCCTGGGCTAACGTATACAAAGCAGAAATAGGCCCATTTCCAAAGAACCTGTGGGACAAAGTCGTCTGTCTGACCGCCCGCTCCCGCCCGCACCATGAAAAATGCTGAATGCAGCCCTCTAGTGCAGTCAATACACAACACTACGCTCATCATGTCTTAGCAAGATAAGATGGTGACAGGGGTTCCAGCAGGGTCAGACAGCCAGGGAAGACCGGTTGACGGAGCTCAAGGGAAATTTTGCGGAATATTAACAATGCCAGTGAATGATACAAAGTTCCATCTTGAGATGATGAGTAGAGCTACAGTAGCTACAGCACAGCAGCTTAAAGCTACAGTCTGGGATCTGGGAATGATGGTCATTTCATTTATTGAACCACTGATTATATTATTGGATAATGTATAAATGTACACCAAGGTAATTCTTTGTCATGCCTCATTTAAGGAGGTTCAGATGGTGACGGATCTCAGCAGAGTCAGGCAGCCAGGGAAGACCAGTCTGTGACGGAGGTGAGGTTCATGTTTGCAGATACAGTACTTTATTGTCTCTGTGCAGCAAACATTGGACAAGCCAGATGCTATTTTATGGCAGCCTGACAAACCTCCAAAGTTGATTTCCAAATTGTATCCAGTGTTGAGAGAGGCGATAACACAAACCAGGAAGACCTGGTAGAAGCTATTGATGATGAGTGGATACAGATATGTTTGAAGGCCCAGTCATGTTCGTATCATCTCAAACATAAATTACTGCAGTTTAAGGCCATCCGTAGAACGTACTGTATGCCAGTGAAACTGAACTACATGTACTCAGAAGTGTCAGTCCTCTGCTGGAGATGTTGTCACACCCTAATCTGTTTCACCTGACTTGTGCTTGTCTCCACCCCCCACCAGGTGTCTCCCATTTGTCCCCATTATCTCCTGTGTATTTATACCTGCACTTTCTGTTTGTCTATTGCCAGTTTGTCTTGTCCCACCAGCGTGTTCCCGTGCTGTAGTTTTTCCCCCCTAATCTTCCCAGTTTTGACAATTCTGCCTGCCCTAAGCCTGCCTGCAGTTCTGTACCTTTCTGACACTGCCTTGAATTACTGACCTCTGCTTGCCCTGACCCTGAGCATGCCTGCCGTTCTGTACCTTTCTGACACTGCCCTGAATTACTGACCACTGCCTGCCCTTGACTTGTCATTTGCCTGCCCCCTGTTTTGTAAATAAACATCTGTGATTCGAACTGTCTGCATCTGGGTCTTATCCTGATTCCTGATAGGTGAAAAACACAAAGGGGACATTTTTGTATGGTCTTGTGAAGGCTGGCTGAATTCTGGAAGAGAGTATGTTATTTTATTTCAGGGTGTCTACAGATTCTCCCTTCTCCCTGTTTTTTTTGCCATGAAATGTTGATACTGGAGACTGTTATATTAGAAACTGTGTAGCCAAGCATTTATAGCGGCTAAGAAATGCATTGCCATTTATTGGAAGGTTGGTTATCCTCCCACAATGTCAAGTTATGTATCACTAGATTTGATTTATTACAAGGTATACTGGGAAACTTTAATAAAGTCTGGATGCCTTACATGGAATACAGTATGACTAAAGGAGTCTGTATTGAAAACATGCCCACGTCAGAAGAGATAACTATTTAGGCAATCCCTAGCTGCTGGGCTGCTCAGTCCTGGCTTTATGGATTCTGCCGTCCTGTAGGTTGTCACAATTATATATATTTTTTCCAATCCTTTCCCTTGGGAATTATATTTTTTAAAGTGTGAACTGGAAAGGAAATTGTGTTGGGGGAAGAGTTGGGTTATTGACTAGACTGTTCGGGGTCGGGCGTGCAGGTGGCTTGGGCTGGCTGGTCGGTCAAATATGGCTATTTGGGATAGAATGGAGCTGAAGGTTGGGACTAATAACTAATAAGAACAAGATAACTAAAACATACTGTGACCGTAAAACGTACAGTTTAAGTCGGAAGTTTACATACACCTTAGCCAAATACATTTAAACTCAGTTATCACAATTCTTGACATTTAATCCAAGTAAAAATTCCCTGTTTTAGGCCAGTTAGGATCACCACTTTATTTTAGGAATGTGAAATGTCAGAATAATAGTAGAGAGAATTATTTTCATCACATTCCCAGTGGGTCAGAAGATTACATACACTAAATTAGTATTTGGTACCATTGCCTTTAAATTGTTTAACTTGGGTCAAATGTTTCGGGTAGCCTTCCACAATAAGTTGGGTGAATTTTGGCCCATTCCTCCTGACAGAGCTGGTGTAACTGAATCAGGTTTGTAGGCCTCTTTGCTCGCACATGCTTTTTCAGTTGTGCCCACAAATTTTCTATGGGATTGAGGTCAGGGCTTTGTGATGTCCACTCCAATACCTTGACTTTGTTGTCCTTAAGCCACTTTGCCACAACTTTGGAAGTATGTTTGGGGTCATTGTCCATTTGGAAGACCCATTTGTGACCAAGCTTTAACTTCCTGACTGATGTCTTGAGATGTTGCTTCAATATATCCACATATTTTTCCTCCCTCATGATGCCATCTATTTTGTGAAGTGCACCAGTCCCTCCTGCAGCAAAGCACCCCCATGTTTGATGCTGCCACCCCCGTGCTTCACGGTTGGGATGGTGTTCTTCGGCTTGCAAGCCTCCCCTTTTTCCTCATAACATAACGATGGGCATTATGGCCAAACAGTTCTATTTTTGTTTAATCAGACCAGAGGACATTTCTCCAAAAAGTATGATCTTTGTCCCCATGTGCAGTTGCAAACCGTAGTCTGGCTTTTTTATGGTGGTTTTGGAGCAGTGGCTTCTTCCTTGCTGAACGTTCTTTCAGCTAATGTCGATATAGGACTCGTTTTACTGTGGATATAGATACCTTTGTACCTGTTTCCTCCAGCATCTTCACAAGGTCCTTTGCTGTTGTTCTGGGATTGATTTGCACTTTTCGCACAAAAGTACGTTCATCTCTAGGAGACAGAATGCATCTCCTTCCTGAGCGGTAGGATGTCTGCGTGGTCCCATGGTGTTTAAACTTGCGTACTATTGTTTGTACAGATGAATGTGGTACCTTTAGGCGTTTGGAAATTGCTCCCAATGATGAACCAGACTTGTGGAGGTCTACCATTTATTTCAGAGTCCTTGGCTGATTTCTTTCGATTTTCCCCATGATGTCAAGCAAAGAGGCACTGAGTTTGAAGGTAGGCCTTGAAATACATACACAGGTACACCTCCAATTGACTCAAATGATGTCAATTAACCTATCAGAAACTTCTAAAGCCATGACATCCTTTTCTGGAATTGTCCAAGCTGTTTAAAGGCACAGTCAACTTAGTGTATGTAAACTTCTAACCCACTGGAATTGTGATACAGTGAATTATAAGTGAAATAATCTGTCTGTTAACAATTGTTGGAAAAATGACTTGTGTCATGCACAAAGTAGATGTCCTAACCGACTTGCCAAAACTATAGTTTGTTAACAAGAAATTGGTGGAGTGGTTGAAAAACTAGTTTTAATGACTCCAACATAAGTGTAAGTAAACTTCTGACTTCAATTGTACATATGAGATGAGTAATGCAAGATATGTAAACATTATTAAGGTGGCATTATTAAAGTGACTAGTGTTCCATTTTTTAAAGTGGCCAATAATTTCAAGTCTGTATGTAGGCAGCAGACTCTCTGTGCTAGTGATGGCTGTTTAACAGTCTGATGGCCTTGAGATATAAGCTGTTTTTCAGTCTCTCGGTCCCAGCTGTGATGGACCTGTACTGACCTTGCCTTCTGGATGGTAGCGGGCTGAACAGGCAGTGGCTCGGATGGTTGTTGTCCTTGATGAGCTTTTTGGCCTTTCTGTGACATCGGGTGCTGTAGGTGTCCTGGAGGGCAGGTAGTTTGCCCAAGGTAATGCGTTGGGCATACCGCACCATCCTATGGTGTGCTCTGTGGTTGTGGGCGGTGCAGTCGCCGTACCAGGCGGTGATACAGCCCAACAGGATGTTCTCAATTGTGTATCTGTATACGTTTGTGAGGGTTTTAGGTGACAAAGCACATTTCTTCAGCCTCCTGAGGTTGAAGAGGCACTGTTGCACCTTTTGTGAGGTCTTAGGGGTCAGGAGTAAAGGTCCTGCCCCAGAGCGCAAATCACATTTTCACTTGAAAATCTCTTTCTACAAACTGACAAAACTTTTTACAAGCTTACGAATCACTTGGTAACCTGACAACAGTGACAGAACTCCAAGCGCGCATAAATTCAAATTCTGCAAGTGTATTTTTGGATTCACAGCATATTCGTAAATGGACTTGTAATATTTCTGAAAATAAATTATACTTGCAAATCTTATTGAATGTATTCAAATGTCAAGTTATAACTTTGCGACCGTTGTTAAATCTTTCACACATATGATACAAGCTTACAAAATTAAATTACACATTTGCGAATCGTACTTGCAACCACGAATCTCAATGTGCGACCACGGAAATCAAAAAATATAAAAACGCAATAGAAGACGTCCTAAATGCCCCCCAGCCTTGTTTTTAGGCTTTGAATGAGAAAGTCAACTTGTCATTTCCAAACGTTTAGCTCAGTTTTATGCTGCTTTGCGATATATTAACAGCAAGGGTTGCATTTAAATAGGCAAACTATTTTTGCTGATGTTCAATTCATTCCAACATAACCTATAAACAAAATAATTCACTATAAAGTTGATGCATGCTGGCCATTCATATATAGGCTATATGCAGCACTTCAGTCAATTTATCGAATCAGTTATGTTTTCTTGCTCAAACTGCGAGCAAACCCTGTCAAACTCAAATATTTCTCCCAGAACACAGGGATGTTGATATTCGCACGGACTAGTATTATCAGAGGACTTTGGAGTTTGACAAAAAACATTAAGTTATTTTCTCTGGAATTGTTACTCTCATGCCATGTAAAAATTACTGACATGGCAGATTCGGACTGGACTAGAATTACAGATGTTGTGTTTTGTGTTCGTGCACATAATTACATTACCCGACCTCCCCCGGTTACATTTACATTTACATTTAAGTCATTTAGCAGACGCTCTTATCCAGAGCGACTTACAAATTGGTGCATTCACCTTATGATATCCAGTGGAACAACCACTTTACAATAGTGCATCTAACTCTTTTAAGGGGGGGGGGGGTTAGAAGGATTACTTTATCCTATCCTAGGTATTCCTTAAAGAGGTGGGGTTTCAGGTGTCTCCGGAAGGTGGTGATTGACTCCGCTGACCTGGCGTCGTGAGGGAGTTTGTTCCACCATTGGGGTGCCAGAGCAGCGAACAGTTTTGACTGGGCTGAGCGGGAACTGAACTTCCTCAGAGGTAGGGAGGCGAGCAGGCCAGAGGTGGATGAACGCAGTGCCCTTGTTTGGGTGTAGGGCCTGATCAGAGCCTGAAGGTACGGAGGTGCCGTTCCCCTCACAGCTCCGTAGGCAAGCACCATGGTCTTGTAGCGGATGCGAGCTTCAACTGGAAGCCAGTGGAGAGAGCGGAGGAGCGGGGTGACGTGAGAGAACTTGGGAAAGTTGAACACCAGACGGGCTGCGGCGTTCTGGATGAGTTGTAGGGGTTTAATGGCACAGGCAGGGAGCCCAGCCAACAGCGAGTTGCAGTAATCCAGACGGGAGATGACAAGCGCCTGGATTAGGACCTGCGCCGCTTCCTGCGTGAGGCAGGGTCGTACTCTGCGAATGTTGTAGAGCATGAACCTACAGGAACGGGTCACCGCCTTGATGTTAGTTGAGAACGACAGGGTGTTGTCCAGGATCACGCCAAGGTTCTTAGCACTCTGGGAGGAGGACACAATGGAGTTGTCAACCGTGATGGCGAGATCATGGAACGGGCAGTCCTTCCCCGGGAGGAAGAGCAGCTCCGTCTTGCCGAGGTTCAGCTTGAGGTGGTGATCCGTCATCCACACTGATATGTCTGCCAGACATGCAGAGATGCGATTCACCACCTGGTTATCAGAGGGGGGAAAGGAGAAGATTAATTGTGTGTAGTCTGCATAGCAATGATAGGAGAGACCATGTGAGGATATGACAGAGCCAAGTGACTTGGTGTATAGCGAGAATAGGAGAGGGCCTAGAACAGAGCCCTGGGGGACACCAGTGGTGAGAGCACGTGGTGCGGAGACAGATTCTCGCCACGCCACCTGGTAGGAGCGACCTGTCAGGTAGGACGCAATCCAAGCGTGGGCCGCGCCGGAGATGCCCAGCTCGGAGAGGGTGGAGAGGAGGATCTGATGGTTCACAGTATCAAAGGCAGCCGATAGGTCTAGAAGGATGAGAGCAGAGGAGAGAGAGTTAGCTTTAGCAGTGCGGAGCGCCTCCGTGACACAGAGAAGAGCAGTCTCAGTTGAATGACTAGTCTTGAAACCTGACTGATTTGGATCAAGAAGGTCATTCTGAGAGAGATAGCAGGAGAGCTGGCCAACGACGGCACGTTCAAGAGTTTTGGAGAGAAAAGAAAGAAGGGATACTGGTCTGTAGTTGTTGACATCGGAGGGATCGAGTGTAGGTTTTTTCAGAAGGGGTGCAACTCTCGCTCTCTTGAAGACGGAAGGGACGTAGCCAGCGGTCAAGGATGAGTTGATGAGCGAGGTGAGGTAAGGGAGAAGGTCTCCGGAAATGGTCTGGAGAAGAGAGGAGGGGATAGGGTCAAGCGGGCAGGTTGTTGGGCGGCCGTCCGTCACAAGACGCGAGATTTCATCTGGAGAGAGAGGGGAGAAAGAGATCAAAGCACAGGGTAGGGCAGTGTGAGCAGAACCAGCGGTGTCGTTTGACTTAGCAAACGAGGATCGGATGTCGTCGACCTTCTTTTCAAAATGGTTGACGAAGTCATCGGTTAAACGAATCCTGCCCGAATAAGGCTTTTGTTGTTTGTTTTTTAACCTGTCTAGGATGAGGGTGCCGCTAGCGGCACTCCCCCCCCACCCCCACTGAAAAACCAGTGCCGCAAAATTCAAAAAAAATATATTTTTTAAATATTTAACTTTCACACATTAACCTGTCTAGGATCAGCGTGGCGCTAGCGGCACACCCCCCCCCCCCCCCACTGAAAAACCAGTGCCGCGAAATTCAAAAAAAATATTTTTTTAAAATATTTAACTTTCACACATTAAAGTCCAATACAGCTAATGAAAGACACAGATCTTATGAATCCAGTCAACATTTCCGATTTTTAAAATGTTTTACAGGGAAGACACAATATGTAAAGATGTACATCTATTACCTAAAAACACATTAGCATATTCCACCATCTTTTATTTGTCCACCAACACCAGTAGCCATCACCAATTCGGCTAAACTAAGATATTTATAGCCCCTAACCAACAAAAAAACTCATTAGATGACAGTCTGATAACATATTTATGGTATGGGATAGGTTTTGTTAGAAAAAAGTGCATATTTCAGGTAGACTTCATAGTTTACAATTGCACCCACCATCACAAATGGACTAGAATAATTACAATGAGCAACGTGTTTACCTAACTACTAATCATCAAACATTTCGTAAAAATACACAGCATACACGAATCGAAAGACACAGATCCTGTGAATACAGACAATATTTCAGATTTTCTAAGTGTCTTACAGCGAAAACACAATAAATCGTTATATTAGCTTAGCACATAGCAATTAGCAGCCCAGCATTGATTCTAGCCAAAGTGAGCGATAAAAGTCAACATCGCCAAAAGATATTAATTTTTTCACTAACCTTCTCAGAATTCTTCCGATGACACTCCTGTAACATCACATTACAACATGCATATACAGTTTGATCGAAAATGTTTATATTTAGCCACCAAAATCATGGTTAGACAATGTGAAATGTAGACAAGCTGGTAAAGAAAACGTCCTTGCGCCACTTAGACAGTGATCTACTCTTATACATAAATACTCATAAACGTGACTAAAAAATATAGGGTGGACAGGGATTGATAGACAATTTAATTCTTAATACAATTGCGTTATTACATTTTTTAATTTATCCTTACTTTTCAATACAGTTTGCGCCAAGCGAAGCTACGTCAAAAAACATGGCGTCCTAAGCCACTAAAATGTTTCGACAGAAACACGATTTATCATAATAAAAATGTCCTACCTTGAGCTGTTCTTCCATCAGTATCTTGGGCAAAGGATCCTTTCTTGGGAGAAATCGTCTTTTGGTGGAAAGCTGTCCTCTTGCCATGTGGAAATGTCAACTACGTTCGGGATGAACTGAAAAGCGCACCCAACTTTTCACATCGTTGCAAAAATAAATGTCCCAAAATCGCACTAAACGGATATAAATTGCTATAAAACGCTTTAAATTAACTACTTTGTGATGTTTGTAACTCCTATAACGAGTGAAAAGATGACCGGAGAAATATAACAGGCTAAACTAACGCTTGGAACAGGAGAGGGTCGGTGTCTTCCACGCGCGTTACGCAGCAAGAAAAGACTTGCTAGCTAAAGGTTTTTTTCATTTGTAGGGCCTGTGAACGAGCAATCGAGCCCGTTGGAATCGTCATCACGTAAAGGCATCCAGGGGAAGACGTAAGAAGTGTCCGTATAGTCATAGCAACGACAGAGCCCTTTTAAATGACTTCAGAAAAGTGGCCAACGTTTCTCAAATCTGACTCCATGTCAGGGAAATTGCTGTAGAATGGGCTCTGTTCCACTTAGAGACAAAATTTCAACTCCTATAGAAACTATAGACTGTTTTCTATCCAATAATAATAATAATATGCATATTGTACGATCAAGGATTTTGTGGGAAGCCGTTTAAAAAATTAGCCACATTAGCATAAATAGTCTAAACAGCGCCCCCATCCCCAACAGGTTAAAGTCCAATACAGCTAATGAAAGACACAGATCTTGTGAATCCAGCCAACATGTCCGATTTTTAAAATGTTTTACAGGGAAGACACAATATGTAAAGATGTACATCTATTACTTAAAAACACATTAGCATAATCCACCATCTTTTATTTGTCCACCAACACCAGTAGCTATCACCAATTCGGCTAAACTAAGATATTTATAGCCCCTAACCAAGAAAAAAACTCATCAGATGACAGTCTGATAACATATTTATGGTATGGGATAGGTTTTGTTAGAAAAAAGTGCATATTTCAGGTAGATGGCATAGGTTACAATTGCACCCACCGTCACAAATGGACTAGAATAACTACATAGAGCAACGTGTTTACCTACTTACTAATCATCAAACATTTCGTAAAAATACACAGCATACACTAATCGAAAGACACAGATCCTGTGAATACAGACAATATTTCAGATTTTCTAAGTGTCTTACAGCGAAAACACAATAAATCGTTATATTAGCATAGCACATAGCACATAGCAGCCCAGCATTGATTCTAGCCAAAGTGAGCGATAACGTCCAAATCGCCAAAATATATTAATTTTTTCACTAACCTTCTCAGAATTCTTCAGATGACACTCCTGTAACATCATATTACACAATCCATATAGAGTTTGATCGAAAATGTTTATATTTAGCCACCAAAATCATGGTAAGACAATGTGAAATATAGCCCAGCTGCTGAGAAAATGTCCGTGCGCCATATTAGACAGTGATCTACTCTTATACATAAATACTCATAAACGTGACTAAAAAATATAGGGTGGACAGGGATTGATAGACAATTTAATTCTTAATACAATCGCGGAATTACATTTTTTAAATTATCCTTACTTTTCAATACAGTTTGCGCCAAGCGAAGCTACGTCAAAAAACATGGCGTCCTAAGCCACTAACATTTTTCGACAGAAACACGATTTATCATAATAAAAATGTCCTACTTTGAGCTGTTCTTCCATCAGTATCTTGGGCAAAGGATCCTTTCTTGGGTCTAATCGTCTTTTGGTGGAAAGCTGTCCTCTTGCCATGTGGAAATGCCAACTGCGTTCGGGATGAACTGGAAGCGTGCCCAGCAATTCACAGCGTTTCAGAAATAAATGTCCCAAAATCGCACTAAACGGATATAAATTGCTATAAAACGCTTTAAATTAACTACCTTATGATGTTTTTAACTCCCATAACGAGTAGAAACATGACCAGAGTAATATTACTCCCTCCACTAATGCTTGGAACAAGTGCGGGTCGATGTCCTCCAGGCGCATTACGCAGCAAGAAAATACTTGCTAGCTACAGGTTTTTTTAATTTATAGTGCCTGTGAACGCGCAATCGACCCCATTCAAATCGTCATCACGTAAAGGCATCCAGGGGAAGACGTAAGCAGTGTCCGTATACTCATAGCAATAACAGTGCCCTTTTAACTGACTCCAGATCAGGGGCCAACATTTCTGAAATCTGACTCCATGTCAGGGAAATTGCTGTAGAATGACTTCTGTTCCACTTAGAGACAAAATTTCAACTCCTATAGAAACTATAGACTGCTTTCTATCCAATAATAATAATAATATGCATATTGTACGATCAAGAATTTTGTGGGAAGCCGTTTCAAAAATTACACGATTAGCATAAATAGTGACAACAGCGCCCCCATCCTCAACAGGTTAAGGGGTAAGGGGGTGGGCCCTAGACCGTCCTATTAGCCAACCAGGGCTGTGTGTGAAAATATCTAATTTCATGTTAAAATTATCAAAAATATATTTTGTATTTATATTTAAAAAATGTATTACACATAAAAATTATGATTTAAAAATACTATTGAAAGGACTGCAAGTGGGCTTTAAAATCCAGGTAATGTGGCATGATTTACCAAAACACAGGGCCCTACATACAGTACATTCGGAAAATATTCAGTCCCCTTGATTTTTCCCAGATTTTGTCTTATTCTAAAACAGATTAAGTAGTTTTTTCCCTCCTCAATCTCCACAAAATACCCCATAATGATAAAACAAAAACATTTGTTTACATTTTATTGCAAATGTATTTAAAAAAAATTATAATCTGAAATATAACATTTACATAAGTATAGACCATGCTTCACCGTAGGGATGGTGCCAGGTGTCCTCCAGATGTGACGCTTGACATTCAGGCCAAAGAGTTCAATCTTGGTTTCATCAGACCAAAGAATCTTGTTTCTCATGGTCTGAGAATCTTTAGGTGCCTTTTGGCAAACTCCAAGCGGGCTGTCATGTACCTTTTACTGGGGAGTGGCTTCCATATGGCCACTCTACCATAAAGACCTGATTGGTGGAGTGCTGCAGAGATGGTTGTCCTTCTGGAAGGTTCTCCCATCTCCACAGAGGAACTCTAGAGCTCCTTCAGAGTGACCATCATAGGTTCATAGTCACCTCCCTGACCAAGGTTCTTCTTCCCCAATTGCTAGGTTTGGCCGGGCGGCCAGCTCCAGTCTTGGTGGTTCCAAACTTCTTCCATTTATGTCACACCCTGATCTGTTTCACCTGCCTTTGTGCTTGTCTCCACCCCACTCCATGTGTCACCCATCTTCCTCATTATCCCCAGTGTATTTATACCTGTGTACTCTGTTTGTCTGTTGCCAGTTTGTCTTGTCTTGTCAGGTCTTACGAGCGTGTTTTCCCATCTCCCTGCTTTCTCAAGTTCTGTTTCCTAGTTTCCCCAGGTCTGACCATTCTGCCTGCCCTGACTCCGAGCCTGCCTGCCATTCTGTACCTGCCGACTCTGACCTGTTTATGGACCTCTGCCTGCCCTGACCCCCCTGATGTCCAGGATGGTACTCGCCTTGTGGGAGCAACAGTCCGCCGTCTGCATCAGTCTGGAGGAGTTCATGGAGGAAGTTCGGAAAGTGTTTGATTCTCCGTTGTCCGGGAGAGGCTGCTCGTAAGCTGCTCCAGCTGCTACAAGACTCCTGTAGTGTGAGAGACTACGCGGTGGACTTTCGCACGTTGGCGTCTGAGAGTGCCTGGAACCCGGAAGCATTGTTCGACATGTTCCTTCACGGATTATCAGAGGTGATCAAAGATGAGCTAGCAGCCCGGGAGCTGCCCATGGACCTTGACTCCCTCATAGCCTTGACCATCCAGATCGATGGGTGGCTTCGAGAACGTAGGAGGGAGAGGGAATCTGTGCCCTGTCGCCCTCAATTCTCACCTCACCTCCGAAGAATCCCGGAGACCCCCGAAGTCTACATGTCTAAGTGAACCCGACGTCACCCGAGTTCTCTCGGGAATCACCTAGGGCTGCCGACTCGCCTCCTTCGGAGTCCATGCACCTGGGCAGAGCTAGCTTGACTCCACACACAGAGCTGTCAATATTGTTGAGCTACGGGACATTTCACAGCTATATGCCCATTATATTATATGCTCTTCAGGAAAGGGCGAGTACTCTGGTGGGCCTTGTGGAGAACTTCCTCTCCCCTTACTCGCACCCCTTTCCATGCCATCCTGCTGTGGGTGAACCAGTCAAAATCTCTCCGGGGACTCATCGACTCTGGAGCCGATGAGAGCTTTTTGGACGCTGCCCTGGCATCAGAGCTGGGCATCCCCACTCAGCCCCTCTCCATTACCATGGATGTTAGAGCGCTGGATGGGCGCTCTATAGGCCAGGTCATTCACAATATCACTCCCGTCAACCTACGAGTTGTAGCAAAGGGTCTGAATAGTAATGGGTTTTCTGTTTTTTCTGTTTAATAAATGTGGTAAAATTTCTAAAAACCCATTTCTGCCTTGTCATTATCGGGTGTGTAGATTGATATTTAAAAACATCCATTTTAGAATAAGGCTGTAAGGTAACAAAATGTGGAAAAAGCCAAGGGGTCTGAATACTTTCCGAATGCACTGTAGGGCTCTAGCCAAAAGTAATGGCTATATAGGAAATTAGAATGCCATTTAGGTTGAGCTTGGCAATGACACAAGTAACAATGAAATTATAGTGTTGGTGTATGAATCTGATAATACAGTGTTACCATTGGTCAGAATAGGCTGAACATACTCTATATATAGGCCAATTATGGATGTATTAGGCTAATAAACCTAATAAAGGCTAATAAATCAAATGTTTTGTCATTTGGGTCATTGTCAGCTACCTAGGTCATGTTCAGAATCCACGAAACTAAAGAAAGTGTTCAGATGCGAGGAGGTACTATCTCAACTTCTCTAATAAGAAACACACATTTTAATTTTCCATTGCAAAACCATTTCAATATTCCATTCGGAAACATTGTGATACAGTGTTCGCTAATGAACCCAACCCCCTCTAGATGTTTGATTTCCATGACATCATAGAAGTGTGCAAAATGCTGAGTTTGAAAACGTGGTAAGGGCAGGTGAGTACTCTGTCTCTGGTTGTGTCCCAATTGGCACCCTATTCCCTATGAGCCCTTATCAACATTAGTGCACTAAATAGGAAATAGGATTCCATTTGGGATGTAGCCTCTGTGTGTCCATATGTCTGGCAGAGGGTTGGGGTGCCTGAGTAGCCTGGTTGGCAGACCTTGATAAAAAGATATACTGTTCATGTAACGGCATGCATAGTTTGGACTGGGCTCAGGACGGTACGCACGCACGCACGCACGCACGCACGCACGCACGCACGCACGCACGCACGCACGCACGCACACACACACACACACACACACACACACACACACACACACACACACACACACACACACACACACACACAGTCTCTCTTTCTGGCCCTCTTTCTCTTTTCTCTGTCTCCTCTCTTTCACAGTTTTTTTCCATCTCTCTCCCTTTCTCTCTGTCTCTCTACTTCTGTTGCTCTTTCTTTCTTTCTTTCTTTTGCATCTCACTCCCTCCTATCAGTTTGTGATGACGCAAAAGCAAAAGTCAAGTTGTGTGGGAGTCGTGCTTGTGCATAAATCAGTCTGGAAATTTGGGATGGCCCCAAAGAAGTGGTGCATGATCTGCAATGTAATGTAGCTGTTCACCATGGTCCGTGGACACACACACACACACTGCGGTTGCTGTGTTTGGTCAGGAAAAGTGACACATCTGTAAACAACCAGAGGGACCCCTAGGGACAGTGTTGTCGTAGCCAGGGTTCAGGTGAGGATCCTTGGGGGAGATAGAGGACAGAGACCTGACAGACCATAGAGAAACGTTCTTAGTTCATTGAGTTGTAGTGAAGTGTCTGTCATTTTCCCAATGGTCCCATGTCTCATGATGGTGCATGTGTCAAAACTGTGCTATCACAAGTTAATCAATGACTGAAATACTGCAGTGTTTTATTCATAAAATAGAAGTGTGTGTAATCTGTTTACTGTGACAATTTCTTTTAAATGTAGTTTACCAAAGTTTACCAGTAAGCCTGGTCTGAATGTCTCGTCACTTTTACATGTATCTAGTAAACACAATATAATTCACATAGTGTCCTATCTCACAGGCATAGCAGGTATTCATATGGTAGCATGTATAATGTTACCTCATTAGCAGAGCAGGTATTTATATGGTAGTGTTTATAATGCTGCCTCATCAGCGTAGCAGGTATTTATTTGGTAGTGTAGGCTCGGCCCTAATTTATGTGTTCTCTGTCACCTGGTGCTACATGGCAAATGGTCCAGGAATAAGGGACATTGCCCAAGGACTAGTCAGCCCTTCCCCTCTGAGGGGCCAACATGTATCTCTTTGTTACAGTATCCAGAGGACTGACTATTGAATGTAATAGAATAATACTATATTATCCATGTCTGGTATCTATCTGAAACGTGTTCATTGAGGATAACTGCTGTCTATATGGATGTATGATCTCTGTGGTTACTTGTATCTGTACAGGGTGAACTGTGAATTACTCTATGTCTTCTCAGGAATTCTGTCTTAAAAGTTGCCTTTAAATGCTGACACACCCTGTGTAGATTGGGCCTGTGAGTGTTAGGTTACCGTAAACTTGGGATCGTTTGATTGGTCAATGGTGGTTAGTTTGGTTGCACCTTCAGATGGTGTAAATGGAATTAAATGCCTTTGTTCTCTCTCTTATCCTGTATCCAGTCTGTGGAGGAAGGTTGTATGATCAATTCTCATTTACCTGGCTTCTGGGCCTCTGGCCTAGCCTAGCGAGCCGCTAGTGATCGCTATTTAACAGTCTGATGGCCTTGAGATAAAAGCTGTTTTTCAGTCTCTCGGTCCCAGCTTTGATGCACCTGTACTGACATCACCTTCTGGATGATAGCGGGGTTAACAGGCTGTGGCTCAGGTGGTTGATGTCCTTGATATTTTTGGCCTTCCTGTGACATCGAGGGCTGTAGGTGTCCTGGAGGGCAGCCAGTGTGCCCCCGGTGATGCGTTGGACAGATGCGTTGAGAGCCCTGCGGTCGTGAGTGGTGCTGTTGCCGTACCAGGCGGTGATACAGCCCGAGAGAATGCTTTCAATTGTGCATCTGTAAAAGTTTGTGAGGGTCTTATGGGCCAAGCCAAATTTCTTCAGCCTCCTGAGGTTGAACAAGCGCTGTTGCTTCTTCTTCACCACACTGTCTGTGTGGGTGGACAATTTCAGATTGTCAGGGATGTGTACTCCGAGGAAATTGAAGCTTTTCACTTTCTCCTCTGCGGTCCCGTCGATGTGGATAGGGGCGTGCTCCCTCTGCTGTCTCATGAAGTCCACAATCAGCTCCTTTGTTTTTTTATGTTGAGGGAATGGTTATTTTCATGGCACCACTTCGCCAGGGCCCTCACCTCCTCCCTGTAGGCTGTCTCGTCATTGTTGATAATCAGGCCTACTACTGTTGTGTCATCTGCAAACTTGATGATTGAGTTGGAGGAGTGCGTGGCCACGCAGTCATTGGTGAACAGGGAGTACAGGAGGGGGCTGAGCACACACACATGTGTGTTGAGGATCAGCATAGTGGAGGTGTTGTTTCCTACCTTCAACACCTGGGGACGGCCCGTCAGGAAGTCCACGACCCAGTTGCACAGGGCGGGGTTCAGACCCAGGGCCCAAGCTTGATGATAAGCTTGGAGGGTACTATGGTGTTGAAGGCTGAGCTATAGTCAATGAACAGCATTCTTACATAGGTATTCCTCTTGTCCAGTTGGGAAAGGGCAGTGTGCAGTGCGATGGCGATTGCATCGTCTGTGGATCTATTGGGGCGTAATGCAAATTTAACTAGCCTCTCAAAGTACTTCTCATGATGACAGAAGTGAGTGCTATGGGGTGATAGTAATTTAGTTCAGTTACCTTTGCTTTCTTGGGTACAGGAACAATGTTGGACATCCTGAAGCAAGTGGGTTCAGCAGACTGGGATATGGAGAGATTGAATATGTCCGTAAACACTCCAGCCAGCTGGTCTGCGCATGCTCTGAGGAAGCAGCTAGGGATGCCGTCTGGGCCGGCAGCCTTGCGAGTGTTAACACGCTTAAAAGCTCTTTGGGCTAGGGGGCAGTATTTTGACGTCCGGATGAAACGCGTGCCCAAAGTAAACTGCCTTTTACTCAGGCCCAGAAGCTAGGATATGCATATAATTTGGATAGAAAACACTCTAAAGTTTCTAAAACTGTTAAAATAATGTCTGTGAGTATAACAGAACTGATATGGCAGGAGAAACCCCAAAGACAAACCATCTCCCCCCAAATAAATTCAGCCTACCACTGTTTTCAATGGCTGTCATGTTTATTATGAGGCGAAATCCTCCCAGATTGCAGTTCCTAGGGCTTCCACTAGATGTCAACAGTCTTTAGAAAGAGGTTCAGGCTTGTTTTTGGAAAAATGAGCTAGAATCTGTAGTTTTTCAAAGTGGCTCCCATTTTGGCTGTAGTGTTTTCATGCGCGTGGATGAGAGCGTGTTCTTTGTTGTTTATCTACTGTAAAGACAATAAAGATTCTCCGTCTTAAATTTTATCGTTTATTTACATATTAGGGTAGCTGAGGTTTGATTATAAAAGTTGTTTGACTTGTTTGGAGAAGTTTATTGGTAACGTTTGGGATTCATTTTGAATGCATTTTGAAGGAGGGAAACTGGTGGATTATTGAATGAAGCGCGCCAGCTAAACTGAGTTTTTGGGGTTATAAAGAAGGACTTTATCGAACAAAAGTACCATTTGTGATGTAGCTGGGACCTTTTGGAGTGCCAACAGAAGAAGATCTTCAAAGGTAAGGCTTTTATTATATCGCTATTTCTGACTTTTGTAGCGCACCTGCCTGGTTGAAAAATGTTTTTCAAGCTTTTGTATGCGTGGCGCTGTCCTCAGATAATCGCATGGTGTGCTTTCGCCGTAAAGCCTTTTTGAAATCTGACACTACGGCTGGATTAACAAGAAGTTAAGCTTTATTTTGATGTATGACACTTGTATTTTCATGAATGTTTAATATTTATATTTCTGTAATTTGAATTTCGCCCTCTGCAATTTCACCGGATGTTGTCGAGGTGGGTCGCTAGCGGAACGCCTGCGCCAGAAAGGTTAAATGTCTTACTCACGTCGGCCACAGAGAACGAGAGCCCACAGTCCTTGGGAGCGGGCTGCATCAGTGGCACTGTGTTAAGTGGGCATAGAAGGTGCTTAGCTTGTCCGGGAGCACTCACCCACAATTGCACATTGTACCAAATGGTTGGTTGGACCTCACTTTATATGCACAGAAAGATACATACATTTGTATGTGGTCATCTACAAAGCCCTTTGGGTAAACTCACTCTTTACCTCTGTAGTCTGGTCTCCTTCACCACCAGCAGTTACCATACCCGGTCTGTTAGGTGGTTGCTACTTAAAGTCCCCAGGACATTCACAGTATTAGGCAAGACTGCCTTCTCTTCTTGTGCACCAGACGCATTGAATAATCTACAATCCACGCTTCATCTAGGGGCGGCAGGGTAGCCTAGTGGTTAGAGCGTTGGACTAGTAACCGGAAGGTTGCAAGTTCAAATCCCCGAGCTGACAAGGTACAAATCTGTCATTCTGCCCCTGAACAGGCAGTTAACCCACTGTTCCTAGGCCGTCATTGAAAATAAGAATTTGTTCTTAACTGACTTGCCTAGTTAAATAAAGGTAAAAAAAAAATATAAAAAAATAAAATAAATATATGTTAGTGCCACTGAATGAATTTAACATATTGATGGGAGACTCTGTTACAGAGGAGTGTAAATGATTTTTTAGGCTGGATCATGTTGTTGTATTGTATTGTTGTATGTTTTAATTGTATTAATTATTTCTGCCTTCTTGGCCAGGTCTCCCTTGAAAAAGAGATGGGATTTGCTGGTTAAATTAAGGTTAAATAAAAAAAGAGGTCGGTGTCCGCGACGTGGCTGGTTTTCTCTTTGTAATCCGTGATTGTCTGTAGAACCTGCCACATATGTATTGTGTCTGAGCCATTGAATTGAGACTCCACTTTATTTCTGTGCTGACGTTTTCCCTGTTTGATTGCCTTACGGAGGGAATAACTACATTTTTTGTATTGTACCATATTCCCAGTCACCTTGCCATGGTAAAATGCGGAAGTTCACGCTTTAATTTATGCGCAAATGCTGCCATCTATCCACGGTTTTTGGTTTGGGTAGGTTTTAATGGTCACAGTTGGAACAAAATCCCCTATACACTTCCTGATGAACTCAGTCACCGTGTTAGTGTATATGTCAATGATATTCTCAGAGGCAACCCGGAACATATCTCAGTCCGCGTGATCAAAACAATCTTGAAGCATAGATTTCGATTGGTCAGACCAGCCTTGAATAGAACTTAGCACGGGTACCTTCTGTTTGAGTTTCTACCTATTGGAAGGGAGGAGCAGGATGGAGTCATGATCTGATTTGCCAAAGGGTGGGCAGGGGAGGGCCTTGTTGCCATCCGGGAAGGGGGAGTAACAATGGTCGAGAGCTCCTGATGCGTGAGTTCTACAGGCATCCCTAATTTGCTTTGTTATAATCCCCAGCTACAATACATACGGCCTCAGGATATGTGATTTCCAGTTTAAACAAAGTTCAGTGTAGATCCTTGAGGGCCGTCATGGTATCGGCTTGAGAGAGAATATAAATGCCTGTGACTATAACCAAATAAAATGATCTTGGGAGGTACTACGGTCGACATTTGATTGTGAGGTATTCTAGATCGGGTGAACAAAAGGGCTTTAGTTATTGTACGTTATCCCAATCACACCATGAGTAGTTAATCATGGAACAAACACCACCGCTTTTCTTCTTCCCTGAGAGTTCTTTATTTCTGTCTGCGCGATGTACTGAGAACCCAGCTGGCTGTATGGACGGGGGAAGTATATCCAGAGGGAGCCATGATTCCGTGAAACAGAGTATGTTACAGTCCCTGATGTCTCTCTGGAAGGAGACCCTCGAATTGCTCTTCTCCACCAGTGACGTCTTGGAGCAGCCGTCGGGAGAAGTTCGATTGCCCTGGGGGGTACGAACAAAGGATCCAATTCCGGAAGGTCGTATTTCTGGTCGTAATGCTGGTGAGTTACCACCGCTCAGACATCCAAAGGTTATTTCCGACTGTATATAATAACAAAAAAAAAACGTTCTGGGCTATTACAGTTTTTCTCAATTGCTAAAACACAATTTCTGAAACCTTGCTCCATTTCCTGAAAACATTAAACACAAAACCTCATCTTCAAGCACTATTTACATCCTCTCGCAAAACGAAACAATGGCCTCAAAACAGTTTTACCTGTGTTCAAAATCAAACACTGCTCTTAAATCATAAACAAAGTGATCAAAATGATATACACTCTCAAGCAGTCAGTAAACAATACAGTAATCCCTCGTTTATCGCGGGGGTTACGTTCCGAAAATGACCCGCGATAAGTGAAATCCGCGAAATAGAAAACTTTTTTTTTTTTTTACAATTAGCAACTATTACATGTATACAAATACAGTGACTCACGTGTAGGCCGTTTCACTGCTCTTCAGACTGGGCCGCTGCATCCTGACTGCGCTCTGCAGTGTTCTCTTCTTCTGAAGCCCGCGGTGCAGGTGTGTTTGTTCGGGAGAAGAACATAGTGATAGGCAGCTGTTGTCGCTCTTTTTTCTTCTTTGCAAAAAGATCCTTGTACACCGACATGCCACCATCGATTACGTTGGAGAACTGTAATGAACGGCTCATCAAAGGGTCCCATTCCTCAGCTACTCGCTTAAGTTCAGTGGCCATTCGCACCATGGTTGCTAAGCGACCAAGCGTTAGTCCTTCCTCCTCATCTCTCGTGTCCTCTTCTCCCTCTTCTCTTTCATCGTCGCTTTGTGGCTTTGTAATTTCTGCCAGCTCTGCATCGGTCAGCGGCTGTGCGTCTCCATCAATCAGGGCGTTTATGTCATCCGGACTCAGAGCACAATGCACCAAAAAAAAAAAAAAAATGCATTATGAAAATCCGCGAAATAGCGAATCCGCGATAAGTGAACCGCGAAGTGGCGAGGGATCACTGTACACCGAAAAATAGAAAACACATTGTTCATAACATACAATTCTTAGGGAGAAGTACATTTTTAATCTAAAAAAAAATCTTATTTTTCCGTCATTGTCTTTTGATGAACGAAAACTTGTTCTATCATAGTAGCTCAAAATTGATCAGAAATTACTACTCTGCTTTGCTCTTTGCAATTTTGTTTTTTGTTCTTCCTCCTCCTTGTACCCCTATTTTTACAGTACTGTACCCTGCATTTCACAAACTTGTCCCTTGTCTCTGTGATACTGTAATTCTTGTTCTTTGTTGATATGAACCTGCAACCAGTCAAAATCTATTGAGCAGTCAGTACTGTTAATAAATGGAAAGCACAATGTTCAGGGCCATACAATTTGTCCATTGTACAGTATACAGCCTACAATGCACTGTACTACAGTATACAATACTAAAAGGGATAAAAATCAAAGGAGTTAACATGTGATCAATGTGCTTCTTCCTGTCTTTGGGCTGGGTCAGGCCAGAGCACTTCTTCTTGTCTTTGGGCTGGGTCAGGCCAGAGCACTTCTTCTTGTCTTTGGGCTGGGTCAGGCCAGAGCACTTCTTCTTGTCTTTGGGCTGGGTCAGGCCAGAGCACTTCTTCTTGTCTTTGGGCTGGGTCAGGCCAGAGCACTTCCTCCACATCACAAGCAATATTGTCCCTCCTGAGGCAACGGGGGAAGAAGCCTCTTGTGTGCCGTTTCCAGCCCTGACATGATTCTTCACCTACTGTATATCACCACAGGCTAAATCCATGGCTTGCAGCAGATTTACTCTGGTGTAGGGTTGTCTATCCTACACTTTCCATCTCCAAAACTCCTCAATCGGATTTAGGAAAGGCGAGTATGGAGGGAGGTAAAAGTTCATAAACTGCCCATTGATGTTAAACCATTCCCTTACCTGAGCAGCTCGGTGGAAACGGACATTGTCCCACACTATCACATAGGTGGGAATGGGATTCTCATTTAGCTCTTGACCCTGCTGCTCTTGAACCTGCTGCTTAAATAAAATATCTCTTAGATTGGCAATAAATCTTAGAAGGTGCTGGGTGTTATATGGCCCGAGTGTAACATGGTGATGTAGAACACCATGGTTGCTGATAGCAGCACAGATTGTGACATTGCCACCTCGTTGACCAGGGACTTCAACAATGGCCCGCTGTCCAATCATGTTTCGGCCTCTCCTTCTCCTCTTTGTTAGATTGAAGCCTGCTTCATCGACAAAGATGAACTCATGGGGTCTGTCCAAGGATTCCAAGTCAAATATTGTCTGTGTAGAAATAAAAAATCCTACATACAGTATATTGTAAGTCGTGCAGAGACAGTGCTATACTGTAGAGTACAATTAGGCTTCTGATTCACATACATTGTATGTACTGAAGAGTAATGTCATTCACATAGTATGTGTTAGTACTGTAGACAATCTGGATTACAGTAAATGTTTCTGAATGTACACTTACTTGCACATACTGAGCTCGCAGTTCTTTCACCCTTGGTGAGTTGCACTCAAAAGGTACTCTGTATACTTGTTTCATTCGCATGCTGTTACGATGGAGGACACGGTCAATTGTGGAAATGCTCACACTGTCGATTCCCTGGAAGTGTGTGTTGTCTTGTATCACTCGTTCCTGGATTTCTCTGAGTTGGATTGCATTATCTTGAAGGACCATGCCAACTATAACGGCCTCTTGCTCCCGAGTGAATATAGCTGTGGCAGCCTTGCAATTCTACAAAAAGTAGTTGTGCAATTACAAAACATATTCATGCAGTACAATACATACAGTGATTAACTTTACAAAAATCTATTGAAACATCTGCATATGGTGTAGTACAGTAAATTTGCAATTACAAAAATACAGTAGTATACTGTACCTGTTCTCTTCTCTGAATGTCCTTACTATGGTGGACACAGAAAATCGGCTCAAATTGGGTTGCACTCTAAGTCCTGCTTCCCTCATTGTCAGTCCATGGACAAGAACATGGTCTATAACCGTTGCTCGAATTTCATCAGATATTTCCACTCTGTCTTCCTCTTCCTCTTCGTCCTCCTCTTCCTCTTTCTTGCCCTCCTCCTCCTCGTCGCCCACCTCACATACGCACTCGTCCTCGTCCTCTCACATTGTTTCTTCTATCCATTCTCATACTTTCGCCTTCCCACCTTCAACAACCTGTTTGCTCTCTGAACTGGCTTATATTGGTTGTGTCATCATTTGAAACAGTTAAATCAATTTTGAGTGGTTGTGTTCAATCAATGACATGTGTTCTCTATTTGTATTTGATTGTTGCCACTTGTGTTTACCAGTATGGATGACATGTGCATTAGAGTGCAGAATGTGTTTTGAGAATGAGAATGTGTTTAGAGTTTTGCTGAAAAGTCTAAGTGAGATCTGCAAATTGTGTTTAGGGTTAGGTATTGACAACAGACTGCATAATTAGCTAAATGAGTCCAGGCAACTGAGAACTTTGTTCAGCCAATGGGTTTTTAGTGTTTTAGCAATTGAGAAAAACTGTAATGTAAGAAAGAACTCCCCCAAAAACGAAATAATGCATAGTTGCCTTCTTATGGCTGAGATCCCGTTAACGGGATCGATATGACAACCGCCAATGAAAGTGCAGAGCCAAATTCAAACAACAGAAATCTCATAATTAAAATTCCTCAAACATACAAATATTTTACACCATTTTAAAGATACACTTCTTGTTAATCCCACCACAGTGTCCGATTTCAAATAGGCTTTACGAGGAAAGCACCACAACGATTATGTTAGGTCAGCGCCAAGTCACAGAAAAACACAGCCATTTTTCCAGCCAAAGAGAGGAGTCACAAAAAGCAGAAATAGATAAAATTAATCACTAACCTTTGATGATCTTCATCAGATGACACTCATAGGACTTCATGTTACACAATACATGTATGTTTTGTTCGATAAAGTTCATATTTATATTAAAAAATCTCAGTATACATTGGCACGTTATGTTCAGTAGTTCCAAAAACATCCGGGGATTTTGCAGAGAGCCACATCAATTTACAGAAATCATCATAAATGTTGATGCAAAGCTATCATCAAGGCAAAGGTTGGCTACTTTGAAGAATCTCAAACATCAAATATATTTTACACTACTTTGGTTACCTCATGATTCCATATGTGTTATTTCATAGTTTTGATGTCTTCACTATTATTCTACAATGTAGAAAATAGTGAAAATAAAGAAAAACCCTTGAGTGAGTGTCCAAACTTTAAACTGGTACTTTATATATAATACACTTTAAATACACATATCAGATATTACACTACAGTTGTGTTTATAACACTACCTCATCAGCTTAGCAGGGATCCACATGGTAGTGTTTATGAAGTAACCTTGTCAGCATAGCAGGTAGTGTTTCTAACGGTAACATGCTTATACACCTGCATTGCTTGCTGTTTGGTGTTTTAGGCTGGGTTTCTGTACAACACTTTGTGACATCAGCTGATCTAAGAAGGGCTTTATAAATACATTTTGATTGATTGATTTGATTGTTAGTAGACCTTTCCTGAAGTCTATTGACCAAAATGCCCTCTAGTGGTCTCATGGGTGGAATGTTATTTATATTTGTCATATTTTCATAGTTAATAAACATTTAAATCCGGTGTTTCTAACGGTTGTGTTATATTTCAAGCTTCTGCGATGTATATATAGTGGAATATGGGGATGCAAACTAAAAATGTAATACATTTCAACTCTATATAGGACATGCTACAGGTGTCTTATTCTTTTAAGCCCGGAACCATGTGTGTGAGGTGTATACTTTTGTTTCGAAGTAGATTTATTTAAGACTACCAAGAAACACTGTGCGTGACACTGATTTAGCCAGCCAGGTCCCATGATACACGTAATACAGTATTCGACGTCAATCTATGTCTGAGGACGTCGGAGATGACCTGGAAACCAGCTACCAGGGGCAACATTGAGTGCTGTTATCTTCAAGTAGGTTTTGGCTTTGCTAGGGCATTGTGAACGGGGGTGGTAGATTCCAAAGGATGGACGTTTTTTGTTTTGTTTTAAGCCTATCCCTAACCTTAACCCTTCAGGGTTTATGCCTTAACTTAACATTAAACACTTTGAAATGTGATGTTTGCAACAACTTAGAAATGTGATGTTTGAGAAAGATTGATGAACGTCTAGTTCTGACGTGAGAATGTTGTCACGTTCCTGACCTGTTTTCTGTTATTTTTGTATGTGTTTAGTTGGTCAGGGCGTGAGTTGGGGTGGGCATTCTATGTTTTGTGTTTCTATGTTTAGGTGGTTTGTAATTAGCCTTATATGGTTCTCAATCAGAGACAGGTGTTTGACTTTTCCTCTGATTGAGAACCATATAAAGGTAGGCTGTTCACACTGTTTGTTTGTGGGTGGTTGTCTTCTGTG
This sequence comes from Salvelinus fontinalis, assembly GCF_029448725.1. Lineage (NCBI taxonomy): Eukaryota > Metazoa > Chordata > Actinopteri > Salmoniformes > Salmonidae > Salvelinus > Salvelinus fontinalis. Next base: position 11,046,702 of record NC_074674.1, read on the forward strand.
TCTGTGTATGTTGCACCACACGGGACTGTTTCGGTTTGTTTGTTCGTTTGATGTAGTCTGTTCCTGTTCGTGAGTTCTTCGTGTATTTATGTAAGTTCCATGTTCAGGTCTGTCTACGTCGTTTTGTTATTTTGTAGTTTGTTGAAGTGTTTTCGGTTTCCGTCTTAACTTTAATAAACTTAATTATGTCTACATTCCACACTGCGCTTTGGTCCAATCCCTACTCCTCCTCTTCGTCCGAAGAGGAGGAGGACACCCGTTACAAATGTGAGCTATTTGGATTTACCCCACGGCAGTAAAAGGTTAATGTGACCCCGTCAGCATAGCGTCTCTCCTCCTCCTTCGCTATTAGCAAGCGTGCAGAATGTCATTCACCTATTAACTTCAGCCTATGAGCATGGCACACTAAGGCAATTCCACCGTGCTTCCTGAATAACGTATGGGCTCACTAGTACAATAATCACTTTCCGTTCTTTCAATAATCGGAAAACATTTTGGGGAGTAGTGTTGGGGGGAAAATTTTGGGTGAAAAAATGCCTTGAAGATCAACCGGTTGGTGACCACTGGTGTAGATGAAGGGGAAGAGACAGGTTAATTAAATAACCATTTTTAAGCCTTGAGACAATTGAGAGATGGCATATGTGCCCTTCAGAGGGTGAATGGACAATACAAAATATTTAATTGGCTTTGAATTGGGTATGTTGGTTTGAGCGTGTCAAAAAAATGCAACGCTGCTGGATTTTTCACATTCAACAGTTTCCCATGTGTATCAAGAATGGTCCACCACCCAAAGGACATCCAGCCAATTTGACACAACTGTGGGAAGCATTGGAGTCAACATGGGCCAGCATCCTTTTGGAACGCTTTCAACACCTTGTAGAGTCCATGCCCTGACGAATTGAGGCTGTTCTGAGGGCAAAAGGGGGTGCAACTCAATATTAGGTCGGTGTTCCTAATGTTTTGTATACTCAGTGTAGATCACCTGTCAGTTTACATATTGGCTTTTATAAACAAGCTTGGGTTTACACACACACGCACACACACACACACACACATCTCCCCTACACATACACATCTCCCCACACACACCCACATACCGCTCCCCACACAGTTACCTCGGCTTGGTCTCCTAGCAACCCACAGTGAGTGGTTCCACCTTGGGAGCGGTGCTCTTTTCACCTCCTCCATCAGGTGTTCTGTTCACTCACCAGGAAACAGGGAATTACCCCCCACTGACCCTGAAACCACATACCCCCCCCAAAAAAACACAAACAGTGACCTTTGGACCTTTACCTGGTCATCCCAAGAAAGTTGTTAACAACCTGCAGCATAGCTTTTTCTTTCAACCCTCTCTTCTAGATCTGCCTTTTTCTCTCTCTCTCGCATTTTTTTTGCCATACAGGATGAAGTGAAATTCCAAAGGCCACCCACCAAAAATGTGTTGTTTTGTGACCCAGAAAATGAAACTGCTAAATTTCAGCAACATTATGTAGATAATGTTATGAACAGGAATACTGTGTGATAAAAAAAGTTGCATATCATTTATTTAATCTTTAATAAAAGTTATGATATTCAGCATCGAAATCACAGTTCATCTTGGGTAATTTCCAAACAACGTTCCAAGGTTTATTATTTATTATTACTATAATTTTTTTATTGAATGTTTAAAACATACAATATACTTGCAGTGAAGCCACTCAACACATTAGTCATCTAACAGACTCCCATCTAGAGCGACACACAGAAGATACCAGTGTCAACTCATATACAGTATATCACAAAAGTGAGTACACCCGTCACATTTTTGTAAATATTTTAGTATATCTTTTCATGTGACAACACTGAAGAAATGACACTTTGCTACAATGTAAAGTAGTGAGTGTACAGCTTGTATAACAGTGTAAATTTGCTGTCCCCTCAAAATGTAAGAAATAAACATCCTGGCTTACTTTACAGTGCCGAGTAAGATCACCTTCAAAACCTTCGATCACAAAAAAGTCACTTTAAAAAAAGAAGTAAAAAAAATAAAAATAAAAATTGGGTTTGACCGCTAGACTAACCGTTAAAAAAAAAAAAAAAAAAAATCATATAAAAAAAAATAATACAAATAACAATAATAATAATAATAATAATTTTTAAAAAAAACCTAAGTGAAAATGTCCAAATTGGGCCCAATTAGCCATTTTCCCTCCCCGGTGTCATGTGACTCGTTAGTGTTACAAGGTCTCAGGTGTGAATGGGGAGCAGGTGTGTTAAATTTGGTGTCATCCCTCTCACACTCCCTCATAATGACTGGTCACTGGAAGTTCAACATGGATTGAGCAGACCTTCCCAAACAATTCTGATAACTCCATGAAAGACATTACGCTACCATTCCAATTTACAATATAATTTAAAAACAAAATACCCTTTTCAAACATCTTTCCCATAAATACAGGTATTTTATCAACCAGCACATTTGAGTTCAGCCATAACATTTGTTCTATGAAATGGAAATTGCAGCCAGCTCTGCAATGCTTGTTTGAAGAAGAGAGATACTTTGGAAAAAGTGAAAATGTCCAAATTGGGCCCAGTGTCAATATTTTGTGTGGCCACCATCATTTCCCAGCACTGCCTTAACCCTCTTGGGCATGGAGTTCACCAGAGCTTCCCAGGTTGCCACTGGAGTACTCTTCCACTCCTCCATGATGACATCACGGAGCTGGTGGATGATAGAGACCTTGCACTCCTCCACCTTCCGTTTGAGGATGCCCCACAGATGCTCAATAGGGTTTAGGTCTGGAGACATGCTTGGCCAGTCCATCATCTTTACCCTCAGCTTTAGCAAGGCAGTGGTCGTCTTGGAGGTGTGTTTGTGGTCGTTATCATGTTGGAATACTGCCCTGCGGCCCAGTCTCAGAAGGGAGGGGATCATGCTCTGCTTCAGTATGTCACAGTACATGTTGGCATTCATGGTTCCCTCAATGAACTGTAGCTCCGCAGTGCCGGCAGCACTCACGCAGCCCCAGACCATGACACTCCCACCACCATGCTTGACTGTAGGCAAGACACACTTGTCTTTGTACTCCTCACCTGGTTGCCGCCACACACGCTTGACACCATCTGAAAAAGTTTATCTTGGTCTCATCAGACCACAGGACATGGTTCCAGTAATCCATGTCCTTGTGCATCATCTTTAGAAGAGGCTTCCTTCTGGGACGATAGCCATGCAGACCAATTTGATGCAGTGTACGGCGTATGGTCTGAGCACTGACAGGCTGACCCCCCACCCCTTCAACCTCTGCAGCAATGCTGGCACCACTCATACGTCTATTTCCCAAAGACAACCTCTGGATATGACGCTGAGCAAGTGCACTCAACTTCTTTGGTCGACCATGGCGAGGCCTGTTCTGAGTGGAACCTGACCAGTTAAACCGTTGTATGGTCTTGGCCACCATGCTGCAGGTCAGTTTCAGGGTCTTGGCAATCTTTTTATAGCCCAGGCCATCTTTATGTAGAGCAACAATTCTTTTTTTCAGATCCTCAGAGTTCTTTGCCATGAGGTGCCATGTTGAACTTCCAGTGACCAGTCAGTATGAGGGAGTGTGAGAGCGATGACACCAAATTTAACACACCTGCTCCCCATTCACACCTGAGACCTTGTAACACTAACCAGTCACATGACACCGGGGAGGGAAAATGGTTAATTGGGCCCAATTTGGACATTTTCACTTAGGGGTGTACTCACTTTTGTTGCCAGCGGTTTAGACATTAATGGCTGTGTGTTGAGTTATTTTGAGGGGACAGCAAATGTACACTGTTATACAAGCTGTACACTCACTACTTTACATTGTAGCAAAGTGTCATTTCTTCAGTGTTGTCACATGAAAATATATACTCAAATATTTACAAAAATGTGAGGGGTGTACTCACTTTTGTGATATACTGTATTTTGTGATATGAATACCAAGTATGTCTACTTCACCGTCAGCCATTTTGTAGGTAAACTGCAGGGTAATGTAAAAGTTGTATTTTTTAAAGACCCGAAATGCAATATTGTACACTTATCATAATTAGGCTTTAGTCCAGAGGTCCAGAAAAGTTATCTAGATCTTCAATGGGACATTGCAGGGATCTAGCTTGTGGACGTAATATAAAACTTGAGACATTGCCATACCTTCTTGCGACTACAGGGGGTGCTGTTTTCTCATTAGCATAATTGCATTACAGATTAAACGGCTTCCTACTAAATTCTTGCTCGTACAATATGCATATTATTACTATTATTGGATAGAAAACACTCTCTAGTTTCTATAGGCGTTGGAATTTTGTCTCTGATTGGAACAGGACTCATTCTACAGCAATTTCCCTGACATGGAGTCAGATTTCACACATTTTGGCCCCTGATCTGGAGTCAGTTTAAAGGCCACTGTGAACGCTATCAGGATACGGACACTGCTTACGTCTTCCCCTGGATGCCTTTACGTGATGACGATTTGAATGGTATCGATTGCGCAATCACAGCCCCTATAAAACAAAAACACGTGTATGTAGGAACTCTTTTCCAGATGCGTCGGGCGCGCGGTGGACACCGACCCTGCTCTTTTTCCAAGCATTAGTGTAGCCAGTTATATTTCTCCGGTCATGTTTCTACTCGTTATAGGAGTTAAAAACATCATAAGGTAGTTAATTTAAACCGTTTTATAGCAATTTATATCCGTTTAGTGCGATTTTGGGACATTTATTTCTGAGACACTGTGAATCTCTGGGCACGGTTCCAGTTCATGCCGAACGCAATGGGCATTTCTACATGGCAAGAGGACAGCTTTCGACCAAAAGACGATTAGACCCAAGAAAGGATTCTTTGCCCAAGATTCTGATGGAAGAACAGCTCAAAGTAGGAACAATTTATTATGATAAATCGTGTTTCTGTCGCTTATGACGCCATTTTGTTTGACGTAGCTTCGCTTGGCGCAAACTGTATTGAAAAGTAAGGATAATTTAAAAAATTTAAATCAGCGATTGTATTAAGAATTAAATTGTCTATCAATCGCTGTCCACCCTATATTTTTTAGTCACGTTTATGAGTATTTATGTATACGACTAGATCACTGTCTAATATGGCGCACGACATTGTCTGACCAGCTGGGCAACTTTTGTCATTGTCTAACCATGATTTTGGTGGCTAAATATGCACATTTTCGAACAAACTGTATATGTATGTTGTAATGTGATGTTACAGGAGTGTCATCTGAAGAATTCTGAGAAGGTTAGTGAAAAAATTAATATATTTTGGAGATGTTTACGTTATCGCTCTCTTTGGCTAGAATCAATGCTCTGGTAACGTTTGCATATGTGGTATGCTAATATAACGATTTATTGTGTTTTCGCTGTAAGACACTTAGAAAATCTGAAATATTGTCTGTATTCACAGGATCTGTGTCTTTCGATTAGTGTATGCTGTGTATTTTTACGAAATGTTTGATGATTAGTAATTAGGTAAACACCTTGCTCTATGTATTTATTCTAGTCCATTTGTGACGGTGGGTGCAATTGTAAACTATGATATCTACCTGAAATATGCAAATTTTTCTAACAAAACCTATCCTATACCATAAATATGTTATCAGGCTGTCATCTGATGAGGTTTTTTCTTGGTTAGTGGCTATCAATATCTTAGTTTAGCCAAATTGGTGATAGCACCTGATGGAGTAAGAAACTGATGGAGTTAGAAAAGTGGTGTCTTTTGCTAACGTGGTTAGCTAATAGATTTACATATTTTGTCTTCCCTGTAAAACATTTAAAAAATCTGAAATGGTGGCTTTATTCACAAGATCTGTATCTTTCATTAGGTGTCTTAGACTTGTGATTTAATGATATTTAGATGCTACTATTTAATTGTGACGCTATGCTAGGCTATGCTACTCAGTGTGGGGGGGGTGGGGGGTGATCCCGGACCCGGGGTAGATACTCGTGAAAGGATACATGGACACCTTTTTTTTAAAGCATTGAATTTCTTATCCTCCAATGTTGTTATTTGATCTGATTTTAATAGCTAGCATTTCATTGGCCATTACAAATAGATATGGTGGCAGCGAACACCCTTGTTTAACTCCTCTTGACAATTCAAAACTCTCTGAGAAGTAGCTGCTATTTACTCTTTTACAACTAGGGGTTGTGATACATTACTTTTACACAAAGGCCTTTTCAAAATCCGCAATAAATACCAGGCCTGGCTTCTTAGATTTTTCATGATGTTCTATTATTTCTAGTAGTTGTCGTATATTATCTCCAATGTAATGTCCATGTAAAAAAAACCTGTCTAATCAGGATGAACAATACCTGGTAAAACCGTTTTAATTCTGAGTGCTATGCATTTCACTAGTATTTTTGCATCACAACATTGAAGTGTAAGAGGCCTCCAGATAGACTGGATCTTTATATTTTGCATCTGGGTCTTGTTTTAATAATAGTGAAATCAGACCTTCCTGCTGAGTACTTGACAGACTACCATTTATATAGGAGTCTTTAAAACAAGCTAGCAATGGAGCTTTGAGTATATCAAAAAACCTTCATATATACTACCGTTCAAAAGTTTGGGGTCACTTAGAAATGTCCTTGTTTTTGAAAGAAAAGCATTTTTTTTGTCCATTAAAATAACACCAAATTGATCAGAAATACAGTGTAGACATTGTTAATGTTGTAAATGACTATTGTAGCTGGAAACGGCTGATTTTTAATGGAACATCTACATAGGCGTACAGAGGCCCATTTTCAGCAACCATCACTCCTGTGTTCCAATGGCACGTTGTGTTAGCAAATCCAAGTTGATAATTTTAAAAGGCTAACTGATCATTAGAAAACCCTTTTGCAATTATGTTAGCACACCTGAGAACTGTTGTTTTCAACTGTCGAATACTAATTATTTCACAACATTCCCTATCTTGAATGGTACAGTGTCTTTGTAGTTTATTTCTTCATCAATTGTTGTATTTGATTGTTTTCATGTGTTCTTGGGGACCTTCAATGCTGCAGAATTTTTTGGGACAATCAGAGAGGGGGGAAATTATTGTGGCACAACATAATCAAAAGGTCTTACTGCACAGAGATGCTTGGGAAAATGGTCACAACGGGGGACCAGAGTATGTGTGTTTCCTCATCAATCTACACATAATAACCCGTAATGACAAAGTGAAAACAGGTTTATAGAATGTTTGCACATTTATATATAAAGAAACTGAAATACCTTATCTACATAAGTATTCAGACCCTTTGATATGAGACTTGAAATTGAGCTCAGGTCCATCCTGTTTCCATTGATCATCCTTGAGATGTTTCTACAACTTGATTGGAGTCCACCTGTGATAAATTCAATTGATTGGACATGATTTGGAAACGCACACACATGTCTATACAAGGTCGCACCGTTGACAGTACATGTCAGAGCAAAAACCAAGCCATGAGGTCAAAGGAATTGTCCGTAGAGCTCCGAGACAGGATTGTGTCGAGGCACAGAACTGCAGAAGGGTACCAAAACATTTCTGCAGCATTGAAGGTCCCCAAGAAAACAATCAAATACAACAATTGATGAAGAAATAAACTGCAAAAACACTATACCATTCAAGATAGGGAATGTTGTGAAATAATTAGTATTCGACTTTCGAGTATTCTAATATTTATAAATAGAGAAAAGACAGAATTAGAAGAAAGGATAATTATTAAATAATACATCTTCAAATATAAGGAACTGGAACACAAAAGTACTTAAATGCCCAAAATTATGTAGGAATCAACATGGTAGCGATAAAAACACATCAAACAGAGGACATAGAAGGCACAGTATGTGGGTATGTGTGGGTGTATTGTGATGGAAGGTGGGGTGTGTGTTTTTGTGTTTGGAAAAGTCTGGAGTTTTAAGTGAGTGAAAAAGGTTGCAAATGCCAGAGCCCATGTGTGTCTGCGAGCAGGAGTTGTGACAGAGAGAGCTTTCAATTTTGTGCAGATATGGGATATACATTTTAAAATAGATTATAAATACGGGGTATTTATTTATTGTCCTATCATGATGGAGTGGTCCCCAACCCTGTACCCTAGACACCCACCTGAGCGACCCACACACTAAGGAGAAATCCTCATCTGTTTTATAGGCTACTGCAAATAGCCTATATACAGTGAAAATAGAAAGATAAACATGGTCAGAGACCCACGAAAGCAGCACTGCTTGCCTGCCAGAGTTGGTCCAACAAAGCCAAAGCCCCCATATGGGTGAGCATAATATACAAGGAATTTCCCAAAGCTGCTAATGAGAACCTTAATGACCTTGTACCTATCCGGTGGGGATTCCAGTGGGGTGCCACCACCCAAGTAGTGGCAGTGCTGGTAACATTAGCTGCAGTAACCCTTGGGGAGGGGGTCACACTTAATAATTATTGTGGCACAACATAATCAAAAGGTCGGACGGCACAGAGATGCTTGGGAAAATGGTCACAACGTTGGATCAGTGTATGTGTGTTTCAGGGTAGGGGGGTCTATCTCAGCTAAGACTTTCTATTGGTTAATCAAATCTCCCCATTCTTGCTCAATTTTGCACGCCTTATAAAACTGCTACAACTCTATATGCATTCGCACATCTAGCCATCTCTTGAGTTGGGATCGGGGATAGAACAACTGTTGAACATCTGAGCTTGTGGTTGTTTGTGGGGGATTAGTGGTATGTGTGTATGTATCCCACATCTGTTGCTATGGGGTAATGATGTTAGGGGCAATACAGGAAGATTCACAATAATTGTTTGGCAAAATAATAATTGCTTGCCAAAAATGTAATTATTGTAATGCCAATCCTGGTTATAGGTAACAATCCTTCGTATGAAATGCCTACATTATTAAGCATATTATTAGTTAATTGTGGAAATAAATTATGATGTACAAGATTTTTAATATGTAAATACACTACCGTTCAAAAGTTTGGGGTCACTTAGAAATGTCTTGTTTTTTATAGAAAATTATTTTTTGTCCATTACAAATGTTTTATTTTTTTATTTCACCTTTATTTAAACCAGGTAGGCTAGTTGAGAACAAGTTCTCATTTTAAATTGCGACCTGGCCAAGATAAAGCAAAGCAGCGTGACACAGACAACAACACAGAGTTACACATGGAATAAACAATAAACAAGCCAATAACACAATAAACAAGTCAATGACACAGTAGAAAAAAAAAGAAAGTCTATATACAGTCTGTGCAAAAGGCATGAGGAGGTAGGCAATAAATAGGCCATTGTAATGAAGAATTACAATTTAGCAGATTAACACTGGAGTGATAAATGAGCAGATGTGATGTGCAAGTAGAGATACATGTGTGCAAAAGAGCAGAAAAGTAAATAAAAACAGTATAGGGATGAGGTAGTTAGATTGGGTGGGCTATTTACAGATGGACTATGTACAGCTGAAGCGATCGGTTAGCTGCTCAGATAGCTGATGTTTTAAAGTTGGAGAGGGAAATAAAGGTCTCCAGCTTCAGCGATTTTTGCAATTCGTTCCAGTCACTGGCAGCAGAGAACTGGAAGGAAAGGGGGCCAAATGAGGTGTTGGCTTTGGGGATGATCTTTGAGATATACCTGCTGGAACGTGTGCTACGGGTGGGTGTTGTTATCGTGACCAGTGAACTGAGATAAGGCGGAGCTTTACCTAGCATAGACTTATAGATGACCTGGAGCCAGTGGGTCTGGCGACGAATATGTAGCGAGGGCCAGCCGACTAGAGCATACCGGTCGCAGTGGTGGGTGGTATAAGGTGATTTGGTAACAAAACGGATGGCACTGTGATAGCAAACTGGATGCAGTCTGAGTAGAGTATTGGAAGCTATTTTGTAGATGACATCGCCGAAGTCGAGGATCGGCAGGATAGTCAGTTTTACTAGAGTAAGTTTTGTGGCGTGAGTGAAGGAGGCTTTGTTGCGAAATAGAAAGCCGATTCTAGATTTGATTTTGGATTGGAGATGTTTAATATGAGTCCGGAAGGAGAGTTTACAGTCTAGCCAGACACCTAGGTATTTATAGTTGTCCACATATTCTAGGTCAGAACCGTCCAGGGTGGTGATGCTAATCGGGCGGGCGGGTGTGGGCAGCGAATGGTTGAAAAGCATGCATTTGGTTTTACTAGCGTTTAAGAGCAGTTGGAGGCCGCGGAAGGAGTGTTGTATGGCATTGAAGCTCGCTTGGAGGTTAGTTAGCACAGTGTCCAAGGAAGGGCCAGAAGTATACAGAATGGTGTCGTCTGCGTAGAGGTGGATCAGGGAATCGCAGGCAGCAAGAGCGACATCATTGATATATACAGAGAAAAGAGTCGGCCTGAGAATTGAACCCTATGGTACCCCCACAGAGACTACCAGAGGTCCGGACAACATGCCCTCTGATTTGACACACTGAACTCTGTCTGTAAAGTAGTTGGTGAACCAGGCGAGGCAGTCATTAGAGAAACCAAGGCTATTGAGTCTGCCGATAAGAATACGGTGATTGACAGTTGAAAGCCTTGGCCAGGTCGATGAAGACGGCTGCATAGTACTGTCTTTTATCGATGGCGGCTGTGATGTCTTTTATCACCTTGAGCGTGGCTGAGGTGCACCCGTGACCGGCTTGGAAACCGGATTGCACAGCGAGAGGGTACGGTGGGATTCGAAATGGTCAGTGATCTGTTTATTAACTTGGCTTTTGAAGACTTTAGAGAGTTTTCGATTTTCGATGATCATGGATTTATCGGTGGTGACCGTGTTACCTAGCCTCAGTGCAGTGGGCAGCTGGGAGGAGGTGCTCTTGTTTTCCATGGACTTTACAGTGTCCCAAAACTTTTTGGAGTTAGAGCTACAGGATGCAAATTTCTGCTTGAAAAAGCTGGCCTTTGCTTTCCTGACTGACTGCGTGTATTGGTTCCTGACTTCCCTGAACAGTTGCATATCGCGTGGACTATTCGATTCTATTGCAGTCCGCCACATGATGTTTTTGTGCTGGTCAAGGGCAGTCAGGTCTGGAGTGAACCAAGGGCTATATCTGTTCTTAGTTCTGCATTTTTTGAAAGAGGCATGCTTATCTAAGATGGTGAGGAAATTACTTTTAAAGAACGACCAGGCATCCTCGACTGACGGGATGAGGGTAATATCTTTCCAGGATACCCGGGCCAGGTCGATTAGAAAGGCCTGCTTGCAGAAGTGTTTTAGGGAGCGTTTGACAGTGATGAGGGGTGGTTGTTTGACCGCGGACCCATAGCGGATACAGGCAATGAGGCAGTGATTGCTGAGATCCTGATTGAAAACAGCAGAGGTGTATTTGGAGGGCAAGTTGGTCAGGATAATGTCTGTGAGGATGCCCATGTTTTCGGATTTCGGGTTGTACCTGGTGGGTTCCTTGATGATTTGTGTGAGATTGAGTACATCTAGCTTAGATTGTAAGACTGCCGGGGTGTTAAGCATATCCAAGTTTAGGTCACCTAACAGAACGAACTCTGAAGCTAGATGGGGAGTAATCAATTCACATATGGTGTCCAGGGCACAGCTGGGACCTGTGGGTGGTCGGTAACAGGCGGCAACAGTGAGAGACTTATTTCTGGAGAGATTAATAAAAAAAATTAGAAGTTCGAACTGTTTTGGTATAGACCTGGAAAGTATGACAGAACTTTGCAGGCTATCTCTGCAGTAGATTGCAACTCCTCCCCCTTTGGCAGTTCTATCTTGACGGAAAATGTTGTAGTTTGGTATGGAAAGCTCAGAATATTTGGTTGCCTTCCTAAGCCAGGATTCAGACACTGCAAGGACATCAGGGTTGGCGGAATGTGCTAAAGCAGTGAGTAAAACAAACTTAGGTAGGAGGCTTCTGATGTTAACATGCATTAAACCAAGGCTTTTTCGATCACAGAAGTCAACAAATGAGGGTGCCTGAGGACATGCAGGGCCTGGGTTTACCTCCACATCACCCGAGGAACAGAGGAGGTGTAGGATGAGGGTACGGCTAAAGGCTATCAAAACTGGTCGTCTAGAGCGTTGGGGAAAAATAATAAAAGGAGCAGATTTCTGGGCGTGGTAGAATAGATTCAGGGCATAATGTGCAGACAGGGGTATGGTGGGGTGCGGGTACAGCGGCGGTAAGCCCAGGCACTGAGTGATGACATGCTGGTTATAATGGGTGAGGTCACCGCATGTGTGGGAGGTGGGACAAAGGAGGTATCAGAGGTATGATGAGTGGAACAAGGGGCTCCATTGTAAACTAAAACAATGATAACTAACCTAAACAACAGTATACAAGGCATATTGACATTTGAGAGAGAAATAAAGCGAGGTATAAAGCAATCACAGGTGTTGATTGGGAGCGCTAGGTAAGACAACAACAGCTAATCAGCTAAAACAACAACAACAGGTAAAATGGCAATGAATGGGCAGAGAGGTTCGGTTAACTAAACACAGAGCCTGAGTTTGTGGCTGGGGCCGACAGATAAACAAAAATAAACAGAATGGAGTACCGTGATTAATGAACAGTCCAGCAGGCATCAGCCATGTATCCAAGTGATCATAGGGTCCAGGGGACAGCAATAGATGGAACAGGGAAGTTGCGGAGTAGTCGCTATTATGCTAGCACGCGGGAGACACGTCATTCAAAGTTAGCAGCCCGGGGCTAATAGAAGCGTCTGCGCCGACGTCCGACGGAGGCCGGTTGAAGGCACAGCGGATGGAGTATTCGTCGGCAGACCAGTCATGGTGGTGCGGCGGGGGGCCGTGTCAGCAAAGGATCCAAGCCAGATGGTTAAAGAGGTATTGTAGTTGTAGTAATTTAGTTTGCTAGCTGGGACATGCGCCTGGCTCAAGGCTAACTGGTGCTAGCTTCGGGGCAAGGGGGTTAGCCACTATAGCCACTCGGTAGCAGCGGTAAACTGGTGCCAAGGTCCAGAGCTTACGGCAAGGATCCGGTGGAGTAGTGGATTCTAGCTGTGTTTGGGTGGAGTCCGGGTGAACAACTGAGTAGGCCGGGAGGTGGGCCTCAGGGATAGCTTAGGTACTGGGTCACTCGGTGGCAGCTAGCTAGCTGTGAAGATCAGGAGTAATGGTCCAGGGTTTACGGCAGGAATCCGGCGTTGTAGTGGAGAAACAGTCCGATACTGGTAGGCTGGCGAGTATTATCCAGGATAAAAAAAAGGGCTGGTATCTGTGCAGAAGGTAAAGGCCGCTAGCAGTGGCTTCATAGCAAAGGGGGTGAATACATATGCACGCACCACTTTTCCGTTTTTTTATTTGTTTGAATTTTCTGAAACAAGTAATTTTTTTTCATTTCACTTCACCAATTTGGACAATTTTGTGCATTTCCATTACATGAAATCCAAATAAAAATCAATTTAAATTACAGGTTGTAATGCAACAAAATAGGAAAAATGCCAAGGGGGGTGAATAGTTTTGCAAGCCACTGTACATGGTGGAGGCTCAATCAAGTTAGTCGTCTTGAGTACTTTCTTATGCCGTTCTCACTGGCACCAAAAGTTTAAAAAGTGTTGATATGGGACAGAATGCGGTCGGACCATCAAATAATCGGCACATACATTACTCTTGAAGAGTTCAAATCAAATCTTATTGGTCACATACACATGGTTAGCAGATGTTATCGCGAGTGTAGTGAAATGCTTGTTTCTTTTATTTAATGAATCCGGCGTGAACGATATACTGCTTCTCCGAGACCAGGCCCAAATCCCTGTCCCATTCTAGACTATCCTACCAATGGGAGATTAAAAACGATAATATCTTATGTTTCACCGAGTCGTGGCTGAACGACGACATGGATAATGTATTTTAGGCTTTTTTCCTCCGTGCATCGACAGGACAGAACAGCTACATCTGGTAAGACGAAGGGCGGGGGGGTGTGTGTCAATTTGTCAATAACAGCTGGTGCGTGATGTCTAATATTAAGGAATGTCTCGAGGTATTTCTCGCCTGAGGTAGAGTGATAAACTTATCTACCAAGAGAGTTTTCATCTATATTTTTCATAGCCGTCTATTTACCACCACAAACCGATGCTGGCACTAAGACCGCACTCAACAAGCTGTATAAGGCAATAAGCAATTGAGAAATTGTTCATCCAGAAGCGGTGTTCCTAGTGGCTGGGGATTTTAAAGCTGGCAAACTTAAATCCATTTTGCCTCATTTCTACTAGCATGTCAAATGTGCAACCAAAGGGAAAAAGACTCTAGACCACCTTTACTCCACACACAGAGACGCATACAAAGCTCTCCCTCGCCTTCCATTTGGAAAATCTGACCATAATTCTATCCTCCTGATTTCTGCTTACAAGCAAAAACTAAAGCAGGAAGTACCAGTGACTCACTCAATACGGAAGTGGTCAGATAATGCGGAAGCAACGCTACAGAACTGTTATGCTAGAACTGGAATATGTTTCGGGATTCATCCATGGCTTTGAGGAGTATACCACCTCAGTCACCAGCTTCATCAATAAATGCATTGATGCCGTTGTCCTCAGAGTGACCGTGCGTACATATCCAAACCAGAAGCCATGGATTACAGGCAACATCTGCACCAAGCTAAAGGCTAGAGCTACTGCTTTCAAGGAGTGGGACACTAATCCGGATGCTTATAAGAAATCCCACTATGCCCTCTGACGAACCATCAAACAGGCAATGTGTCAATACAGGATTAAGACTGAATCCTACGACACCGGCTCTGATGCTCGTCGGATGTGCCAGGGCTCGAAAACTATTACGAACTACAAAGGGAAGCCCAGCCACGAGCTGCCCAGTGACGCGAGCCTACCTTACAAGCGAAATGCCTTTTATGATTGCTTCGAGGCAAGCAACACTGAAGCATGCATGAGAGCACCAGCTGTTCCAAACGACTGTGTGATCACGGTCTCCGTAGCTGATGTGAGCGAGACCTTTAAACAGGTCAACACAGACGAATTACCAGCACATTTTCAACCTCTCCCTGATTGAGTCTGTAATACCTACATGTTTCAAACATACCACCATAGTCCCTGTGCACAAGAAAGCGAAGGTAAGCTGACTACTGCCCTGTAACACTCATGTCGGTAGCCATGAAGTGCTTTGAAAGGCTGGTCATGTCTCACATCAACACCATCATGCCGGAAACCCTAAATCCACCCCAATTCGCATACCGCCCCAACAGATCCACAGATGAGGCAATTTCAATCGCACTCCACACTGCCCTTTCCCACCTGGACAAAAGGAACACCTATGTGAGAATGCTGTTCATTGACTACAGCTCAGCATTCAACACTATAGTGCCCACAAAGCTCATTACTGAGCTAAGGACCCTGGGACTAAACTCCTCCCTCTGCAACTGGATCCTGGACTTCCTGACGGGCCACCCCCAGGTAAGCAACAACACATCTGCCACGCTGATCCTCAACACAGGGGCTCCTCAGGGGTGTGTTCTTAGTCCCCTCCAGTACTCCCTGTTCCCCCACGACTGCGTGGCCAAGCATGACTCCAACACCATCATTAAGTTGCTTCAAGTTCAAGTTCCTTGGTGTCCACATAACCAACAAACTATTGTGGTCCAAACACACCAAGACAGTCGTGAAGAGGGCACAACAGCACCTTTTCCCACTCAGGAGACTGAAAAGATTTGGCATTGGTCCCCAGATCATCAAAAAGTTCTAGAGCTGCACCATTGAGAGAATCCTGACTGGTTGCATCACCGCCTGTTATGGCAACTGATCGGGATACAACCTTAACGCGCTACAGAGGGTAATGCGTACGGCCCAGTGCATCACTGGGGCCAAGCTTCCTGCCATCCAGGACCTACTCAGCTAGCATAGTGGATCTGGGCCAATTCCGGCAGAGAATTGCGGCACTCGTCTGAGAGTGAGACTCAGCTGATGTCATGTGGCCCGAATCCGGTGTGAGTTATCTGGCCCAAATGTATTACTTGGGGCTTGGGCCGATTGTGGCTACTCTCTGGCAGATGATTACACGTACTGCGTGGACTGCGTTCAATTAACATATATACCGTCATTTCTGGACTATTAAGCGCACCTGAATATAAGCCGCACCCACTGAATTTAAAAAAAGATGTATTTTGTACATAAATAAGCCGCACATGTCTATAAGCCGCAGGCGCCTACCGGTACATTGCTCAGTTTTTTGGCGGCATGAATCTTGTGAAAGTGGGAAAAATCCATAAATTAGCCGCGTCATTGTATAAGCCGCGAGGTTCAAAGCGTGGGAAAAAGTAACGGCTTATAGTCTGGAAATTACGGTAATTAACATTTCATAATTTCACATATTTTCTCATTTTTTCAGTGATCAAAAAAATTAAATGTAATATTCAAATTAAATTCTTTACGAGTCTTTCCTGTTTAAGTAGCATTTTTGTTTTTTGATACTTTGTGCAAGGCAATTGATCAGCATTAAAAACTTAGTGAACGGGGCCTCTCGAGTGGCGCATCGGTTTAAGACACTGCATTGCAGTGCAAGCTGCGTTGCTACAGATGCTGGTTCGATACCGCAACCGGGAGACCCATGAGGCGACGTACAATTCCCCCAACTTCGTCCTTGTCCCATCACGTTGTAGCAACTCTTGTGGCTGGCCAAGCGAATGTACACTGACACGGTCGCCAGATGTGCGGTATTTCCTCTGACACACTGGTGCTCCGGGTTAAGCGCATTGTGTCAAGAAGCAGTGCGGCTTGGTGGGGTTGTGTTTCGGGGAAGCACGGCTCCCAACCTCGCCTCTACCGAGGCCATACGTGAGTTTCAGTGATGGGACAAGACTGTAACTACCAATTGGATATGATGAAAAGGGGGTAAAAAAAAACTTGGTGGATGGGTATAATTTGTCTGTATAAAATGTTGTATACATTTATTTACATTTGCATTGGGCCGCTTCTGGGGGATTCTGGTAAAATGCCTGCAAAGTGAGGCGTGTATGTGTGTAGTGGACTCTTTTCTGCCTGGCGGCCTGTGCTTGAGTGAATCTCCTCAGCTGCCTTGTGTGATCTGGTGATCGATGCAGGTCCTCAGGAGGTGCCTTTCACACACACTCCCCTGCTCTCTAGACTACACCCCATGTCTGTCTCCACTGAAGGTTACACACACACACACACACACACACACACACACACACACACACACACACACACACACACACACACACACACACACACACACACACACACCACTGAACTGTGCATTGACAGCCAGGCATTTTGAGGTACTTACCCAGTTATAAGGAGGTTGTGTCCCCGATTTAAGGTTAAACCCTGACAACCAGCCTCCCAATTCAAACAAAAGGCATCCCGAAGGTCTTCACACACAAAGAATGCAGAGCGCATTTCAAGATAGCTGGGTCTCACAATGGGCCTCGTTCTCGTTACTGTATTTTTGGGCATTCAAATTGCCATTGATAAAATGCAATTGTGTTCGTTGTCCGTAACTTATGCCTGCCCATACCATAACCCCACTGCCACCATGGGGCACTCTGGCAAATCGCCCGCCCACACGACGCCATACACAAGGTCTGTGGTTGTGAGGTTGGTTGGGCATACTGTCAAATTCTCTAAAACGACATTATGTTAAAGAAATTAACATTCAGTTCTCTGGCAAAAGCTCTGGTGGACATTCCTGCATTCAGCATGCCAATTGCATGCTTCCTCAAAACTTGAGACATCTGTGGCGTTGCGTGACAAAACGGCACATTTTATAGTGGCCTTTTATTGTCCCCAGCACAAAGTGCAACTGTGCAATGATCTTGCTGTTTAGTCAGCTTCTTGATACGCCACACCTGTCAGGTGGATGGATTAACTTGGCAAAGGAGAAATGCTCACTAACAGGGATGTAAACCAATTTGTGCACACAATTTGAGAGAAATAAGCTTTTTGTGCATATGGAACATTTCTGGGATCTTCTTTCAGCTCATGAAACCAACACTTTACATGTTGTGTTTATATAATTAACAACATAATTGGCAATAGAAGTAACAGTTAACACGTTTCCAAATAACACTAATTTAATAGCTATTTTGTGTGCTGGGTTATAAGGGCACAGGGCGAGACCCAGATGCAGATGAGTCTTTGATATTTATTATAATCCAAAAGGGTAGGCAAGAGAATGGTTGTGGACAGGCAAAAGGTCAAAACCAGTTCAGAGTCCAGGAGGTACAGAGTGGCAGGCAGGCTTGAGGTCAAGTCCAGAAACAGGCAAGGGTCAAAACGGGGAGGACTAGCAAAACGAGAATAGAAAAAGCAAGAGCAAGGGGAAAAACACACTGATTGCCTTGACTAAACATACAAGACGAACTGGCACAGAGAGACAGGAAACACAGGGATAAATACACCAGGGAAAATAAGTGACACCTGGAGGGGGTGGAGACAATCACAAGGACAGGTGAAACTGATCAGGGCGAGAGAGAGCGAAAGAGAAAGAGATAGAAAAATAACGAGTAGAATGAGAGACAGAGAGCACCAGGGATGTTACTCTATAGGTAAAAAGACAGGTAACAAGGGACACATCTAGTTGGTGTCGTGTACAGTATGCTAGCCTATTAGCCACGCTATGACTGACTTGTGATCATTGCCCTTGCTTGTTTTATTGCGTTTACATTCCCAGTCCTACCTACATTCGTCCGTTTTTGTCCAGAACATTGAGTCATTGAAATTGAAACAGAGGCAGCAAGCAATGTATCAGGCCAGCTGTGATGGAAAATTCTTAATGGTTGTGTTTTGCATTACGATTGGGAGCTACTGGCTTATTATGTCTGACTTTAGGGACTGCTTATCTGTTGCGTTGTCGACTAAAGGAGGAAAACTATGCTCAGAATCTTGGGAGTTCCACCAAAGTGTTATGAAATGTAATATTTGAAATGGTATATTACTGTCTTAATGTTGCTGGACCCCAGGAAGAGTAGCTGCTGCCTTGGCATCCTTAATAAATACAAAAACATAATGCTGTGTGAGACTGTCCTTGCATTGGCCCTATGCAGTGGTGTAGTCGCGCCTGGAGATGTGGATATACTCAGATTTGGCCAAAGAAAACCCTGCACGCTCAGCGAAGGAAAGGCACCCCGTGTGAGCTTTATAGATACAAATTCACACTTTCTATAGAAAAAAATACAAATGTGATGATCTAAGTCCACAACAATGCTTGAACCACATGAATCTGATTGGGTGGACCTGTCAGTCCACCCAGGCCCATTCATGTCTACGCCCTTGATGCAAACACATGATGACAAATGCGTGTCACAAATAGCCTATTAACCAACACTTCGGACTAAACTTCTTCAATTCCTGGTTTGCATACCCATTGTTGCCTTAATTAGCATTTACTGGTAAGTTGAAATGTCCCCACACGCTCTGGCAGCTTTCGTGGCTGGGATCAGTTCTTTCCTCTTCTGGCACACAGCTTCAGGATAGTCCTTGTTGAGGAAGATATACAATCCTCTCAAGTTCCTGGCTCTTTCCAGAACAGCTACCTTGTCCTTGAACCTCAGGAACTTGACTATCGGCCTGGGCCGGTGGTAGGGTTTCCAGTTTGTCATGGTAGCTAGCAACGTAGGTTGCAGTTCCAGACAGGGCAGGTCACAAGGAAAATTGAAAACAACAAACAGCATGGATCTAGACAGCCACAAACTTGGGGCAGTCCCAGCCAGAATGGCTAACCATGTCACGGGCTGTGTTCAATCCCACAAAATCTTGCTAGCTTGATATGCAGCTAGCTAGCATCTAGGCTAGCTGCAATGCCGAATAGCTCCTCAGACCCGTCCTTGGTCATCTGGATCACTGGACAAAGACTAGCAGTCCCAGCAACTGATGCCAACTGTGTCATGGGATCCCAACTAAGAAATTATCTAGCTACTAAGAACTTCCCAACACACTTTCAAAACAACCAAATTTTTAAAACAACAAAACAGAGCTCTTCCTCATTCTGCATTCAAAAGGAATTGACGTTTTATAACATGTCAAGGTAGGGTTGGTATACAGAAGATAACTGAAGGAAGAGAGTGCTAGATAAATGGTCTAGTAATCAAGGTAGTAATGAAGTACAGGTGTGACTGATGATGGTGCGCAGGTGTGTGTAATCATGGGATGCCAGGACTGGTGGTTAGTAGACCAGTGGCGTAGAGCGCTAGAGGCAGGTGAGCGGGAGAAGACGTGACAAGGTTAATGAAAGTTCACAGAAGTAGGAGATTAAGGGTCCCAAAATGGCGTTAAAGTCTTTTTTCTAGCCAGCCAACTATGTTTTAGGTAGATAAGTGATAATCCACTGATGTATCATCTTATTATGAAGTCATTTTTATGCATATCAACCATGACCACTGATTTGACCTATGCAGATACTTCACTCAGCCTATCTGTATGACCTTAAACAATGATATGGGTAATACAAAGGCAAAGTGCAGTATCTACAATTTAAATGTGTTTATCCAACTTTCTTGTTGTTTTTCTGTTTGATGGAAACAGTTTGAGAGTTCTCACTACATTCCAACTGTATTTAATGGTTTTATATAGTTATGTTTTCATGTTTTGAATGTTGTATTTTAATAATCCTCAAACTTTTTTTGCGCCATAAATTAAGGACTATTTCATCAAGCAGAATGTTTATGTTAAAATTTTTTTTTTACTATCTTCATTCGAAATCTGTTTATCCAACTTTCTTGTTCTTTTTCCGTTTGATTTTGTATGGGAATTTATTTGACTGATATGCATAAACAATTACTCCATAATAAGATAATACGTTATCACTTATCTACCCACAACATATTTGGATGGACAGCAAATCAACTTTAAAGACGTTTTTCTGTGATTCACTGTTTGTGTAGTTACTGCTCTTTGCCTTTGAATGGCAGAGCGGGTACCTGCAGTCAAAACACAGTGGAACAAAACCAAAGTGCAGTACCTTCAGTCTACTGCTGTTTGCCTGGCTTTTCACTTGGATTTTGTAGTTACTGCAAATATCACACTCCATTTTCAATGAAACTAAACATAATTGAACCAGGACACTTTGTCAAAGATAAAACATATTCCATAAAGCCTGATTTCAGTCTTAAATATGTTGTTTTTGCAAAAGTGTAGTTACTGCATTGTGCCTTTGTAGGGCAGTATAGTACAGTACTGCACAGTAGAGTTTAGTACAGTATAGCACACTAGAGTACAGTATAATGTACTGTACTTTACGTAACTATATGTACTGTACTGAACTCTACTCTGCTCTGCTGTGCTGTACTGTGCTCAACTGTGATGTCTAAACTTGTGAAACATAGACATCTATGATTGTTCAGATTTGGTCCGATCTGTACCAACCACATTTGGTCTTGTTTGGGAGGGAGTTCATTGGAATAATAGCCAACGTGTTGAATAATACCCAAACATGCCAAGGAGGATATTGTGCTTTTCTACCTTCGTGTACCTATTCAGGATGCATCACAATGAATACATTGCATATCCATAATTATGCATTTCTGTATAGTACATATCAGGGATACATGATGTCAGCATGTTACCGTCATTCTGTTATCAGGTGTTAATCCACTTCACTTACTGTAGCTCAAAATGCAAAAGAGATTTTTCCGAACTCCAGGTGTCATTATAATGAAGTGATAATGCCCATGAAGCCAGTGTTTGGAGAATATATTGGCCATGGTGCATTAGCACATTCATACAGTGGGTTACCAACATATTCAAATAATGATTGACATAGGTTCATTACACATGTTATTTTGATGAATTTATTCGTACTATTACATCCTTCCACAAGATATAGTCCCAACACAAATCTAGGGTTGCTACCCAAGCCGGCTAGTCGTTCGTTCTATCGGATCGGTTGCTAGAGACGTGACCCAGTTGTTCAGTCTTTTTGTTCTGTATCTACGTTCGTTCTAAATGTTCCATTGCCGTGCTGGCTGGCAACGTTCTTATCCCTGGTGTGCTAGCTAGCCAACTACGGGTAAATTACAGTCAAGTCAAAAAGTGCAGCCAGAATAACAGCAAAGTAGCTGCATTTGCATTTGTTTAAGCTGTTTACTAGTGACATTTATTTGGATACATCCATAACGATGAGCTAATGAGTTAAGATTTCGCCCGACACAGAACATTTGCTCACTCGTCAGGACACCGTTGTTCAGAGGAGCTAGCCAACAACACAGCTAACACAATCACTTCAAGCAGAAGCTGGAAAGACTGCAAACTAGCTGTACTTCGTTTTGTTTGACCCTTTTTCAACTGACATTCCATAAAAATTATGCCAGCTGATTCAGGATTTCGAACTGGCTGAGAAGCGCTTCCTGCATGTCTGTCTGTCTCATTCCCCGACACTTTCATTACTATGGGACAGCTGGAGATCGAATTTGAATATTGAAACAGTGTTGCAAATGTCAGAAAGACAGACAGCAAGGTTTATACAAATCTCCGCTGTTAAAAACTAAACGTTAGTCTAAAAGAAATGTGAGATAACCCTTAGTTATGATACCCTCTTCCCTCCCTATTCCCTTCCCAACCGTCAAATGGTTGTAACTGTTGCTGTTGACACTGATCTTGTTGCTCTCTCTGCCCCGTACATAAACCATTACACATTACCCCATATCTTTATTGTAGGCGTGTCAAACACAATCAGCGCACGGGTCATATTGAGCGAACACAATGAATTGGTGGGCCAGAAATGGCCTATTAAGTTTGTTTTTACAAAATAAACATGCATACAACTGTCTGCGACCCAAACTGGCCATTGTTTTATTATAAAAAAATATGGCCCTTTGTAATGTCGATACAGCATTGCGTGTAGGATTCTCTATAATCAAAAATGATTTAATAACTCCAAATAACTAAAACGTAGAAAGGTGCACTTGTCACGCCCTGACCATAGAGAGCTGTTTATTCTCTATGTTGGTTGGGGCGTGATAGTGTCTAGGGTGGGTCATCTAGGTGAATTGTATTTCTATGGTGGCATGATATGGTTCCCAATCCGAGGCAGCTGTTTATCGTTGTCTCTGATTGGGGATCATATTTAGGCAGCCATTTCACCATTGTGCTTTGTGGGATCTTGCCTACAGATAGTTGCCTGTGTGCACACCAGTAGCGGCACGTTTCGGCGTTATTGTTTCGATTCATTAAAATATGTGGAACTCTACGCACGCTGCGCCTTGGTCCAATCCTTATGACGAACGTGACAGCACTGCATGTCTCACCAGCAGTTGAATGTGCATTCCTGTAAGTGCGGCATTGCTGTAAAATCTCTTGCAGTTGAGTAGCCAGCCTAGACTTTTGCTCAAATGTTGCTATAATATTCCTACATGTTTCTCCTTTTTAATGGTGTTTTGTTGCAGGTTATATCAGTTTTTGGTTATGAATGTCAAGCTTTTAAAACCGAAGCCAGAATGCAACATTTTAGTAGTATAGGTAGGACTGTGGCATATGTCAGTAGTAGCCTACACTTTCTATCCACTGCGCTATAAACAGGACACACAAGCAGCGTAATTGCTGTTATGCTCACATTGGTGAATTCATCAGGCTGTCATTTCATAAAATAGGCTAGATGACTCAACTGACTCCTTTATACTTGCATGTGTGTCCTTTTAAATAGTAATTTATGCCCACGTGTGAATCCTTTTTATTATAACTCAATGACAACCAAGATTACATTTTCTGTCGGCTACTGTTACATCTATGACACATTGGAACCCAAAATGTGGCATGGACATTTAGCCTACAACAAGTTTAAACTTTCGGTCTGGTAGAAGGTTGTTCAGTGATGATATGATACAGGGCACTGGCTGGCTCATGTTTGTGTGGGTCTGTGAGGAGGGGTGTGTGTGTGTGGCAATGCACTGCCGTTTGGCGTGCAGCATGTTGGAAGTGCTTGATGTGACTTGTAATGCAGTGCATCGCGGGCGGTATGGAAGCGGGCAAAAATTAAGATAGAAATCTGCGGGTATTGTGTTTGACACATGCTCTACTGTATCTCTACTGAGCATCTCTAATAAGTAGTCTGATTATCATAGAGACAATGATCCCCTAATGATGCCCAGCTAACGAGTGTTCACTAACCTGATAACCCTATGGAACCAAAGTTTTACACATCGTTTAAAAGCATTCTGTTTCCATCTCTGATTCTATCTCCTTTATTAGCCAGAGGAACGGAATTGTGTTTCCCATGCAATTATTTTCACTGGCCCCACCAATGGAGTGAGAGTATGAGGAATCACAGATGTATTTGTTTCTATGCTGGTTGTGTGTGTGTGCTAGAGTATTATTTTTCCACAGCATGCATGTTTAGGGTGATGGAGCTGGGGGAGGTGGAAGTCCCCCTATGTGGGTGGGAGGTGTATCTCTCTCTCTCTCTCTCTCTCTCTCCCTCTCTCTCGCTTTCTCTCCCCTTACCAATCTGAGTCATATCTGCTATTCAGGGTGGGAATGGAGAGAAGAATGGAGGTCTGGACCAGGATTAGCTCAGCTCTGTGTGGTGGAGATCCCAGCACTGCTGCCCGACGGCTGGATACGGTCAGGCTCGTCTACTGCTCTCTTTCTGGAGCTCAGGACTTGTCCGTTAATGTAAACACCATCAATGTTTTTGTCCTCCTCAATCCCACAGATCTGTTTCATCTGTCTTTGTGTTTGTCTCCACCCCCCTCCAGGTGTCGCCCATTATTCCCAGTGTATTTATACTCCGACTCCCCTCTATTGTCTCGGGCAGAGGGTATGGCTGTCTACAAGGGACCTTCCCGTAAACTTCCCCCACGTTATTTTGGTCCTTTCCCCATCTCTAAAGTGTTTAGTCCCACTACTGTTCGTCTTCTGTTGCCCCGTACCCTCCGTATACATCCCACTTTTCATGTGTTCAAGATTAAGCCCTTGTCTCCTGTTTCCAGGCCCACCCCTCCTCCCCGGGTCATCGATGGCCATCCGGCGTACACGGTGAGATGCCTCCTGAGTGTTCGACCACGGGGCAGGGGTTCCCAGTACCTGGTTGACTGGAAGGGTTATGGCCCGGAGGAGAGGTGCTGGGTTCCTGCTAAAGACATCCTGGAACCGGCCCTCATCGCCAACTTTCACCGCCGGCAACCCGGTCAACCAGGTTTGCGCCCTGGAGGGGGTGGTACCGTCACACCCTGATCTGTTTCCCCTGTCTTTGTGCTTGTCTCCACCCCAATCCAGGTGTCGCCCATTATACCCAGTGTATTTATACCTGTGTTCTCTGTTTGTCTGTTGCCAGTTCATCTTGTCAAGTCAACCAGCGTGTTTTTCCGTGCTCCTGCTTTTTTCTAGTCTTCCCAGTTCTGACCTTTTGCCTGCCCTGACACTGCGCCCGCCTGCCCTGACCTCAAGCCTGCCTGCCGCCCTGTACCTTTTGGACTCTGACCTGGTTAATGAACTTCTGCTTGTCCTCAACCTGCCACTTGTCTGCCCCTTACTTTTTAATAAATATCAAAGACTCAAACCATCTGCCTCCTGTGTCTGCATCTGGGTCTCGCCCTGTGTTATAACAGAACTATAAGGAGCAGAACTCAGGCCAGACAAGGCTTAAATCCTCTCTTTCCTTTTTTTCCCCGGCACCATCTCTCTCCCTGTACAGAACAATTGTAATATATTTTTCTTTCACTGTATTGCCCCCCCCCCCCCCCTTTCTCATACCTTTCCCTTGCTGTGTAAGATCACTATAGCTTTCCAATTTTCTCATACATTTTTTCTCATCTGCTCTGTGTATACCACTCTTCCAAGCTTTAGTGAGTCTAAGCTCTCCTTCCCCTCCCTCTTCTTCTCTCTCCCCATCGCTGTCTCTGTCTACATTGGAGGATGAACCGCATTCAGGCCGGTGTTACCCAACACTCTGAGAGAAGTAGGGAATCTTCTCTCTGTCAGCTCTCCTGACAAATCAATGAGCAACGCTAGCCCACTAATTGAGTTGAATGTGTGTTTGTGATGTGGCTCAGGATCTAGTTTTTCTACGTTGTTAATGGCCCTGTTTCATGCCTCGGTATCTCTTCTCTCTCTCTTTAAAAGACAAATCCAATAATCCATCATCCGGAAAGACTTGTGTCGTGTTATATTTTTTATGATACACACACAATCACACAAACACATACTCACACTCAAACCAACACAGAGTTTTGGACCACTGAGGGAGGACCAAATTCACATTTTATAAGTTTTCAATGTTGGTTTGCTGCATGTGAGAACTACAGGCTTTTTACTTTGGCCCATCAAGATACGGCCTTCATGTTTTTGTGCATTTTGAATTTGGTCCTCACCAAATTTAAGTTGATGGTCGTCCATATTCTCTCTCTCTCTCTACTCTCTTTAGCTCTGTCTCCTTCTCTCTCTTTGTATGAGAACAGATGTTTTCTGAGATTTTTGTTATATTTTTCACATCCCTGGTGCGTAAGCTTTTGTTTCAGAGGTTCAGAGAGTACTATAATGTCAGAGCTCTATACAAAGATTTTAAAGGACATTTGTGGCTCGTTTCAGAAAACTAGGCGTATGTCGCGTGTCACTACTTCACAGGAGAGCCATTTGAACCAAAATACCTTCTGGAACATGTTAACTTTCATGTGCCCTAATATCAAATGTGTATGCCATCTGTAAATATGAATAAAATTGTTAAATTACGAGCCTATTTGGTTTAGCCACAGAAAAAGTCAAGGAACCTTCCCACTAGCCATGATTGGCTGAGATAATGGGTGGTAGGCTGGACATGCTGAGAAATTAGTTTGGATTGGTCTGCCATGTAGCATGCTTCTGTCTATAACATGAGCTGGTCAGTATGTGTAGGTAATCCTTTAAAACACAACTTTAAAAAAAGATTTCACACAGTTGAACCGAGTTTTGAAATCCGGTGGAATTAGAGTACGATACCTTAGGAGATGGAGAAAATTCCACTGCTAGCTAGCTAACATTGAGCCTAGTAGTTGGTTAGTTACCTGCAGATTCATGTAGGGTAGTAACGTTATGAGTTTCGATTATGGTTAATTGTTTAGCTATCTAGCTAGCTACATGTCTAGACAAAAGACTCCACTATATAAGTAACCATTTCAATAGAATATTCAAGATGTCACTGTGACAACTGTCGATAGACGTAGCTGGTAAATTTGCTCTGGTTATTTACTCCGATTTCAGAGCACTTTTGTTTGAGTGTGCCAATGTGCAGAATAACTGACAAATTTACGAATGCTCAACATCTGTTGAATATGTCCGGTGTCAGTAAATAGTTGGCAAAAAAGCATAATTACATTTTTGCCAGCAGCACTGTTACAGTCACCAACGCCCTGGATAACATAAAAACAGCCTAACTAGCTCTGCTAGGGTGAGTAAAATGGTGTGAACTGTTCTTTCATTTGTGTCTGGAAGTAGCTAGCCAACATTAGCTAGTTAGCTGTGATGCTTGACTGCTGATGTTAGGTCAGAACTCTTGGATCAACCCTACTCCTCGGCCAGAGCGTCCAGGGTTCGCTCTGAACACTCCGAGACAACGCTTAGAGTTTACGAATGCCCAGAGCGAACTCTGTCACTCCAGATTGAGTTTACGAACACAACCGTTGTAACGGTTCTCCTCCTCCTCTACAACCGAAGAGGAGGAGTAGTGATTGAACCAAGGCGCAGCAGGTTGTGAATACATAATTTATTTAAAGAAAACACGAAAACACGAACTTCACTATAAACTAACAAAACAACAAACGGAGTAGACAGACCTGGACGACGAACTTACATTAAACACGAAGAACGCACGAACAGGGAAAATAGACTACACAAAATGACGATGTACAAAAACAAACCGAACAGTCCCGTATGGTGCGACAAACACTGACACAGGAGACAACCACCCACAACGAACACTGTGAAACAACCTGCCTAAATATGACTCTCAATTAGAGGAAAACGCCAAACACCTGCCTCTAATTAAGAGACTTACCAGGCAACCCTTAAACCAACATAGAAACAGAAAACATAGAATGCCCACCCAAACTCACGTCCTGACCAACTAACACATACAACAAACTAACAGAAATAGGTCAGGAACGTGACAACCGTAGTATAAACAAGCCTTTTAGTCTTGAAATCTTTGGGTGTTTAGTACATGGCCTCACATGTGAATCTTTAAAGAGATTTGTGGGGCTAAGGCTTAACCTGTCTAGGATGAGGGTGCCGCTAGCGGCACTCCCCCCCCACCCCCACTGAAAAACCAGTGCCGCGAAATTCAAAAAAAATATTTTTTTAAAATATTTAACTTTCACACATTAAAGTCCAATACAGCTAATGAAAGACACAGATCTTGTGAATCCAGCCAACATGTCCGATTTTTAAAATGTTTTACAGGGAAGACACAATATGTAAAGATGTACATCTATTACCTAAAAACACATTAGCATAATCCACCATCTTTTATTTGTCCACCAACACCAGTAGCTATCACCAATTCGGCTAAACTAAGATATTTATAGCCCCTAACCAAGAAAAAAACTCATCAGATGACAGTCTGATAACATATTTATGGTATGGGATAGGTTTTGTTAGAAAAAAGTGCATATTTCAGGTAGATGGCATAGGTTACAATTGCACCCACCGTCACAAATGGACAAGAAAAACTACATAGAGCAACGTGTTTACCTACTTACTAATCATCAAACATTTCGTAAAAATACACAGCATACACTAATCGAAAGACACAGATCCTGTGAATACAGACAATATTTCAGATTTTCTAAGTGTCTTACAGCGAAAACACAATAAATCATTATATTAGCATAGCACATAGCACATAGCAGCCCAGCATTGATTCTAGCCAAAGTGAGCGATGATGTCAACATCGCCAAAATATATTAATTTTTTCACTAACCTTCTCAGAATTCTTCAGATGACACTCCTGTAACATCATATTACACAATCCATATAGAGTTTGATCGAAAATGTTTATATTTAGCCACCAAAATCATGGTTAGACAATGTGAAATGTAGCCCAGCTGGTGAGAAAATGTCCGTGCGCCATATTAGACAGTGATCTACTCTTATACATAAATACTCATAAACGTGACTAAAAAATATAGGGTGGACAGGGATTGATAGACAATTTAATTCTTAATACAATCGCGGAATTACATTTTTTAAATTATCCTTACTTTTCAATACAGTTTGCGCCAAGCGAAGCTACGTCAAAAAACATGGCGTCCTAAGCCACTAACATTTTTCGACAGAAACACGATTTATCATAATAAAAATGTCCTACTTTGAGCTGTTCTTCCATCAGTATCTTGGGCAAAGGATCCTTTCTTGGGTCTAATCGTCTTTTGGTGGAAAGCTGTCCTCTTGCCATGTGGAAATGCCAACTGCGTTCGGGATGAACTGGAAGCGTGCCCAGCAATTCACAGCGTTTCAGAAATAAATGTCCCAAAATCGCACTAAACGGATATAAATTGCTATAAAACGCTTTAAATTAACTACCTTATGATGTTTTTAACTCCCATAACGAGTAGAAACATGACCAGAGTAATATTACTCCCTCCACTAATGCTTGGAACAGGTGCGGGTCGGTGTCCTCTAGGCGCATGACGCAGCTCCAAAAGAGTGACTAGCCTCAGGGTTTTTTAATTTGTAGTGCCTGTGAACGCGCAATCGACCCCATTCAAATCGTCATCACGTAAAGGCATCCAGGGGAAGACGTAAGCAGTGTCCGTATACTCATAGCAATAACTGTGACCTTTTAACTGACTCCAGATCAGGGGCCAACATTTCTGAAATCTGATCAGATCAGATCAGGGAAATTGCTGTAGAATGACTTCTGTTCCACTTAGAGACAAAATGTCAACTCCTATAGAAACTATAGACTGTTTTCTATCCAATAATAATAATAATATGCATATTGTACGATCAAGAATTTTGTGGGAAGCCGTTTCAAAAATTACACGATTAGCATAAATAGTGACAACAGCGCCCCCATCCTCAACAGGTTAAGAGGGTGTGAACGATGTTGAATGGTTGGAGACAAAGAAGAGCTCTCCAGTAGGTTTACCAAAACATTCAAGGGCCATTTTCTCAAAAGTGAGTTTATCAACTTTCACAGCAGAATTACTTTCCCATTCTTCCTCAACAAGAGTGTATGATATTCAATTTTCTAGCTCTGAGTCTGTACTTTTATCCAAAGTTTTAAAAAAACACCATTTAAAATGGTGATACATAAGACCGAATCGAGCCGGTTGGTCACATTTTAGTCTTAACCTTTAAGCCTTTTTGTTGAGTTATTATTATTCGATGTGTAACAGGCATAGAGTATTGGGCCAGCAGTTAGTGTATGGACCCTGTTTGGGACAGTATGGAAAATGACCCTCACCCCCCTAAATTCTGCTTTCTTCTCTCCTACTGTCACGAATCCCGCCGAGGATGGTGCCTCTTCCTGTTCGGGCGGCGCTCGGTGGTCGTCGTCACCGGCCTACTAGCTGCCATCGATTCTTTTCTTTTTGTTTCTGTTAGTTTGGGCTGATTGGGTGCACCTGTTTTGAGTTTAGCTTGGGGGGTAGGCTATTTAAGGGCAGGTAGCCCGCTGGCTGTTGTGCGGGCTTGTATTCTGTTATGTTGGTGTTGGATTGTGATGTGGATTTTGTTATTTTCTCGGAACAGTTTAGTCCGGTGTTTTGGACTCGTCTTTCATGCGCCCGTGTGTTTTAGGGCATGATCGTTTTCCCTGTGTATTGGAAAATAAATCCACGTTCTTGAAACCTGCTCTCTGCGCTTGACTCCATCCACCCAGTACTCCTAGCAGCTCTGACACCTACAGTGTGACTATATTGATATCTCCTTCAGTTTGATAAAAATTTAAACTGAAAAACCTTATTTACATAATTATTCGGACCCTTTGCTATGAGACTCGACATTGAGCTAAGGTGCATCCTGTTTCCATTGATCATCTTTGATGTTTCTACAACTTGAATGGAGTCCACCTGTGGTAAATTCAATTGATTGGACATCATTTGGAAATATAAGGTCCCACAGTTGACAGTGTACAGTACATCAGAGCAAAAACCAAGCCATGAGGTCAAAGGAATTGTCCGTAGAGCTCCGAAACAGGATTGTGTCGAGGCACAGATCTGGGGAAGGGTACCAAAAAATATCTGCAGCATTGAAGTTCCCCGAGAACACAGTGGCCTCCATGTTTGGAGCCACCAAGACTCTTCCTAGAGCTGGCTGCCCGGCCAAACTGAGCAATCGAGGGAGAAGGGCCTTGGTCAGGGAGGTGACCAAGAACCTGATGGTCACTCTGACAGAGCTCGAAAGTTCCTCTGTGGAGATGGGAGAACCTTCCAGAAGGACAACCATCTCTGCAGCACTCCACCAATCAGGCCTTTATGGTAGTGTGTCCAGACAGAAGCCACTCCTCAGTAAAAGAAACATGACAGCCTGCTTGCAGTTTGCCAAAAGGTACCTAAAGACTCTCAGACCATGAGAAACAAGAGTCTCTGGTCTGACTAAACCAAGATTGAACTCTTAGAGCTGAATGCCAAGCAACACATCTGGAGGAAACCTGGCAACATCCCTACGGTGAAGCATGGTGGTGGCATAATCATGCTGTGGGGATATTTTTCAGCAGTTGGGACTGAGAGACTAGTCAGGATTGAGGGCAAGATGAAAGGAGCAAATTACAGAGAGATACTTGTGGAAAACCTACTCCAGAGCGCTCAGGACCTCAGACTGGGGCGATGGTTCACCTTCCAACAGGACAATGACCCTAAGCACACAGCCAAAAACCATGCAAGAGTGGCTTCGGGACAAGTCTGAATATCCTTGAGTGGCCCAGCCAGAGCCCGGACTTGAACCCGATTGAATGCTCCCCATCCAACCTGACAGAGCTTGAAAGGATCTGCAGAGAAGAATGGGAGAAACTCCCCAAATACAGGTGTGCCAAGCGTGTAGCGTCATATCCAAGAAGACTCGATGCTGTAATCGCTGCCAAAGGTTGCATGAACAAAGTACTGAGTAAAGGGTTTGAAAACGTATGTAAATATATTTTATTTATTTATAAATGTGCTAACATTTCCAAAAACCTGTTTTTGCATTGTCACAATGGAGTATTGTGTGTAGATTGATGAGGTACAGTTTTATTTAATACATTTTAGAATGAGGCTGTAATGTAACAACATGTGGACAAAGTCAAGGGGTCTGAATCATTTAAGAAGGCACTGTATGTGAAGTACACCGGCTTGTGTTTCTTTTAACATTGGATAGAAGTAAAGACAGAGCTAGAAAATGGCGTATCATACACTACCGTTGAGGAACAATGGGAAAGTAATTCTGCTTTGAAAGTTGATAAACACACCTGCATTGCTAGCTGTTTGGGGTTTTAGGCTGGGTTTCTGTACAGCACTTCGAGATATTAGCTGATGTACGAAGGGCTATATAAAATAAACTTGAAACTTGATTGATAAACTTGTAACCCCAGTTTTGGAAAATGTCCCATGAATGTTTTGGTACACCTACTGGAGAGCTCTTCTTTGTCTACACCCATTTAGCATCATTCACACCCTCTTAAGCCTTAGCCCAACCCATCTCTTTATGTATTTACATGTGAGGCCATGTGCTAAAACAGAGTGAGTACGATAGTGTGCTAGACAACACAAGATTTCAAGACTAAAAGGCTGGTTTACACTACGTCTGTTGACATGTCTGTAGTGACATTATGAACATTCTATTGTCGTCCGACATCAAACTTGTCGTTGTCCTTATGAAAAAGTATTTTAACACCAATAAACCAATCCGTTTAAAAATGAATTTTGTATATGTCAATCCAAGCAACCAAAATCAACTTTCTAAACAATGTTTTGGTTTGTTTCTAGCATGTTAGTTAGCTAATGTTAAGTTAGCTGGCTAGCCAATTCAAATAATGACTGTATCAAATAGCTGACAATGTCTTAACTTTAGCTTATTTGTATTCATTATTACAGGAAACTAAATTCACAACAGATCCTTATTTACAAGATAATGGCGAGCTAATTACAGAAAATTGCTTACGGTTGTGAGTGTGACAAAATAAAAGTAGGACATTCTACAGGCGAATTGTAGAACTTGGACACTGTCTCATTGGCCTAACGTTATATCCTAATTTTACTTTGGTTAGATTTTTTTGTTCTTCACATTACCGTCTCTGGTAAACACACACAATATCAAATAAAATCAACGTTAATTTGTCACATGCACAGGATACAGAAGGCGTAAACGGTACAGTGGAGTCTTTTGCTTAGACATGTAGCTAGCTAAACAATGAACCATAATCCCAACTCATAACGTTACTACCCTGCATGAATCTGTAGCTAAAGCTAACCAACTAGGTTCAGTGTTTGCTAGCTAGCTAACATTGGGCCATAACTTGCAACGGAGATACGAATAATATTACTACACGGATCATACATGTAACGTTAGCTAGCTAGCGAGCCAGCTAATGTTAGATAGCTAGCTAACAGCACGCTTTAACTTGCAATGAAAACAACTTTCTGGAAAAATTTGAAATGTATATTATCTGAAAATGTAGCTAGCTAGAATCTCTTACCATTATACATGGATGAACGCCTCTCCCTCTGTCACGGATGCCATGGTTGCCCTTAGTTTAAATATATAATCTGGAGACAGATGTTTTATACAACAGCCATCTGTGTGTTCTCCTTTCAACTCCCTCCACATATTTGCAATACAACACTTTTGCAGTTCTTCATAATATCTTTCAAAAAAATCTGTGTTAGAAAGGATTACCTACACATACTGAGCAGCTCATGTTACAGACAGAAGCGTGTTACAGACAGAAGCGTGCTACATGGCAGACCAATCTGAACTCATCTCTCGGCATGTCCAGCCCATTCATTTTGTTGCTGTGCGTTTTGCTGCCAACTTTACTTTACTTTGCTAGCTGACAACTTTACGTTTTTTGTTTTGTTTCTGTTTTTAATTACCGTTTATATTTTTAGTTTTTCCATCGCAACTTTTTTCCCTCATTCAACTTTTTCACTCCGGACGCTTTATCTGGACATGGTTCGTCAACACCTTCAACAGCCGAAGCTAAGTAGTAACATTAACATGATGTCTTCTAATTGCAGTCGCTGTACTCATAATATACAGGAGAACGATCGCCTTACGGCGAAAATAGCTGTGCTGCAAGCCCAGCTTCAGACGCAATCGTTAGGCAAGGGTAATTTCAGTGTAGGAAAGGAAGAAACAGCGTCTGTGCCACCAGTAAGTACAGATAGTAACGTTAGTATAAATCCCCCCCGCACAGTCCCCGCAGCCGGACAACTTTCTCATGGCTTCTGGAGGGAAATGCTGTTGGAATGCTCAACCGGTGTCGCTCATTCAGCCGACAGAAACTTTCAACCGGTTTTCCCCATTATGTAGCGAGTCGGAGTCTGAGTCTGAGTCTTCTCTTGTCTCTACTCCTCCCGTTACGGGGTCTGAGACGCCGAAGGCTCCCACCGTTAGCTCTGACAAATTGAAAACCCTAGTCATTGGCGACTCCATTACCCGCAGTATTAGACTTAAAACGAATCACCCAGCGATCATACACTGTTTACCAGGGGGCAGGGCTACCGACGTTAAGGCTAATCTTAAGATGGTGCTGGCTAAAGCTAAATCTGGCGAGTGTAGAGAGTATAGAGATATTGTTATCCACGTCGGCACCAACGATGTTAGGATGAAACAGTCAGAGGTCACCAAGTGCAACATAGCTTCAGCGTGTAAATCAGCTAGAAAGATGTGTCGGCATCGAGTAATTGTCTCTGGCCCCCTCCCAGTTAGGGGGAGTGACGAGCTCTACAGCAGAGTCTCAGCACTCAATCGCTGGTTGAAAACTGTTTTCTGCCCCTCCCAAAAGATAGAATTTGTAGATAATTGGCCCTCTTTCTGGGACTCACCCACAAACAGGACCAAGCCTGACCTGCTAAGGAGTGACGGACTCCATCCTACCTGGAGGGGTGCTCTCATCTTATCTACCAACATAGATAGGGCTCTAACTCCTTTAGCCCCACAATGAAATAGGGTGCAGGCCAGGCAGCAGGCTGTTAGCCAACCTGCCAGCTCAGTGGAGTCTGCCAATAGCACAGTCAGTGTAGTCAGCTCAGCCATACCCATTGAGACTGTGTCTGTGCCTCGACCTAGGTTGGGCAAAACTAAACATGGCGGTGTTCGCCTTAGCAATCTTATTAGGATAAAGACCTCCTCCATTCCTGCCATTATTGAAAGAGATCGTGATACCTCACATCTCAAAATAGGGTTACTTAATGTTAGATCCCTCACTTCAAAGGCAGTCATAGTCAATGAACTAATCACTGATCATAATCTTGATGTGATTGGCCTGACTGAAACATGGCTTAAGCCTGATGAATTTACTGTGTTAAATGAGGCCTCACCTCCTGGTTACACTAGTGACCATATCCCCTGTGCATCCCGCAAAGGCGGAGGTGTTGCTAACATCTACGATAGCAAATTTCAATTTACAAAAAAAAAAAAAAATGGCGTTTTCATCTTTTGAGCTTCTAGTCATGAAATCTATGCAGCCTACTCAATCACTTTTTATAGCTACTGTTTACAGGCCTCCTGGGCCATATACAGCGTTCCTCTCTGAGTTTCCTGAATTCCTATCAGACCTTGTAGTCATAGCAGATCATATTCTAATTTTTGGTGATTTTAATATTCACATGGAGAAGTCCACAGACCCACTCCAAAAGTCTTTCGGAGCCATCATCGACTCAGTGGGTTTTGTCCAACATGTCTCTGGACCTACTCACTGCCACAGTCATACTCTGGACCTAGTTTTGTCCCATGGAATAAATGTTGTAGATCTTAATGTTTTTCCACATAATCCTGGACTATCGGACCACCATTTTATTACGTTTGCAATCGCAACAAATAATCTGCTCAGACCCCAACCAAGGAGCATCAAAAGTCGTGCTATAAATTCTCAGACAACACAAAAATTCCTTGATGCCCTTCCAGACTCCTTCTGCCTACCCAAGGACGTCAGAGGACAAAAATCAGTTAACCACTTAACTGAGGAACTCAATTTAACCTTGCGCAATACCCTAGATGCAGTTGCACCCCTAAAAACGAAAAACATTTGTCATAAGAAACTAGCTCCCTGGTATACAGAAAATACCCGAGCTTTGAAGCAAGCTTCCAGGAAATTGGAACGGAAATGGCGCCACACAAAACTGGAAGTCTTCCGACTAGCTTGGAAAGACAGTACCGTGCAGTACCGAAGAGCCCTCACTGCTGCTCGATCATCCTACTTTTCCAACTTAATCGAGGAAAATAAGAACAATCCAAAATTTCTTTTTGATACTGTTGCAAAGCTAACTAAAAAGCAGCATTCCCCAAGAGAGGATGGCTTTCACTTCAGCAGTAATAAATTCATGAACTTCTTTGAGGAAAAGATCATGACCATTAGAAAGCAAATTACGGACTCCTCTTTGAATCTGCGTATTCCTCCAGGGCTTAGCTGTCCTGAATCTGCACAGCTCTGCGAGGGCCTGGGATCGGGAGAGACACTTAAGTGTTTTAGTACTATATCTCTTGACACAATGATGAAAATAATCATGGCCTCTAAACCTTCAAGCTGCATACTGGATCCTATTCCTACTAAACTGCTGAAGGAGCTGCTTCCTGTGCTTGGCCCTCCTATGTTGAACATAATAAACAGCTCTCTATCCACCGGATGTGTACCAAACTCACTAAAAGTGGCAGTGATAAAGCCTCTCTTGAAAAAGCCAAACCTTGACCCGGAAAATATAAAAAACTATCGGCCTATATCGAATCTTCCATTCCTCTCAAAAATTTTAGAAAAAGCTGTTGCGCAGCAACTCACTGCCTTTCTGAAGACAAACAATGTATACGAAATGCTTCAGTCTGGTTTTAGACCCCATCATAGCACTGAGACTGCACTTGTGAAGGTGGTAAATGACCTTTTAATGGCGTCAGACCGAGGCTCTGCATCTGTCCTCGTGCTACTAGATCTTAGTGCTGCCTTTGACACCATCGATCACCACATTCTTTTGGAGAGACTGGAAACCCAAATTGGTCTACACGGACAAGTTCTGGCCTGGTTTAGATCTTACCTGTCGGAAAGATATCAGTTAGTCTCTGTGAATGGTCTGTCCTCTGACAAATCAACTGTACATTTCGGTGTTCCTCAAGGTTCCGTTTTAGGACCACTATTGTTTTCACTATATAGTTTACCTCTTGGGGATGTCATTTGAAAACATAATGTTACGTTTCACTGCTATGCGGATGACACACTGCTGTACATTTCAATGAAACACGGTGAAGCCCCAAAATTGCACTCGCTAGAAGCCTGTGTTTTAGACATAAGGAAGTGGATGGCTGAAAACTGTCTACTTTTAAACTCGGACAAAAGGTCCCAAGAAACAAAGAGATCTTCTGTTAAATCTGACAATTAATCTTGATGGTTGTAAAGTCGTCTCAAATAAAACTGTGAAGGACCTCTGCGTTACTCTTGACCCTGATCTCTCTTTTGACGAACATATCAAGACTGTTTCAAGGACAGCTTTTTTCCATCTACGTAACATTGCAAAAATCTGACATTTTCTGTCTAAAAATGATGCAGAAAAATGAATCCATGCATTTGTTACTTTTGTTACTAGGTTAGACTACTGCAATGCTCTACTTTCCGGCTACCCGGATAAAGCACTAAATAAACTTCAGTTAGTGCTAAATACGGCTGCTAGAATCCTGACTAGAACCAAGAAATTTGATCATATTACTCCAGTGCTAGCTTCCCTACACTGGCTTCCTGTTAAGGCAAGGGCTGATTTCAAGGTTTTACTGTTAACCTATAAAGCGTTACATGGGCTTGCTCCTACCTATCTTTCCGAGTTGGTCCTGCCGTACATACCTACACGTACGCTACGGTCACAAGACGCAGGCCTCCTAATTGTCCCTAGAATTTCTAAGCAAACAGCCGGAGACAGGGCTTTCTCCTATAGATCTAAATTTTTATGGCACGGTCAGCCTACCCATGTGAGAGACGCAGACTCGGTCTCAACCTTTAAGTCTTTACTGAAGACTTATCTCTTCAGTAGGTCATATGATTGAGTGTAGTCTGGCCCAGGAGTGTGAAGGTGAACGGAAAGGCTCTGGAGCAACGAACCGCCCTTGCTGTCTCTCCAGGGCCGGTTCCCCTCTCTCCACTGGGATTCTCTGCCTCTAACCCTGTTACTGGGGCTGAGTCACTGGCTTGCTGGTGCTCTTTCATGCCGTCCCTAGGAGGGGTGCGTCACTTGAGTGGGTTGAGTTACTGACGTGAACTTCCTGTCTGGGTTGGCGCCCCCCCCTTGGTTGTGCTGTGGTGGAGACCTTTGTGGGCTATACTCGGCCTTGTCTCAGGATTGTAAGTTGGTGGTTGAGGATATCCCTCTAGTGGTGTGGGGGCTGTGCTTTGGCAGAGTGGGTGGGGTTATATCCTTCCTGTTTGGCCCTGTCCGGGGGTTTCTTCGGATGGGGCCACAGTGTCTCCTGACCGCTCCTGTCTCAGCCTCCAGTATTTATGCTGCAGTAGTTTATGTGTCGGGGGGCTAGGGTCAGTTGGTTATACCTGGAGTACTTCTCCTGTCTTATCCAGTGTCCTGTGTGAATTTAAGTATGCTCTCTCTAATTCTCTCGTTCTCTCTTTCTCTCTGAGAACCTGAGCCCTAGGACCATACGTCAGGACTACCGGGCATGCTGACACCTTGCTGTCCCCAGTCCGCCCGGCCTTGCTGCTATTCCAGTTTCAACTGTTTCTGCCTGCGGTTACGAAACCCCTACCTGTCCCAGACCTGCTGTTTTCAACTCTTAATGATCGGCTATGAAAAGCCAACTGAGATTTATTCCTGATTATTATTTGACCATGCTTGTCATTTATGAACATTTTGAAAATCTTGGCTCTCTCTAATTTTCTCCTCTCTTTCTCTCGGAGGACCTGAGCCCTAGGACCATACGTCGGGACTACCGGCCGTGGTGACTCCTTGCTGCCCCCAGTCCGCCTGGCCTTGCTGCTATTCCAGTTTCAACTCTTCTGCCTGTGGTTATGGAACCCCTACCTGTCCCAGACCTGCTGTTTTCAACTCTTAATGATCGGCTATGAAAAGCCAACTGAGATTTATTCCTGATTATTATTTGACCATGCTTGTCATTTATGAACATTTTGAAAATCTTGGCTCTCTCTAATTTTCTCCTTCTCTCTTTCTTTCTCTCGGAGGACCTGGGCCCTAGGACCATGCGTCGGGACTGCCGCCCGTGGTGACTCCTTGCTGTCCCCAGTCCGCCTGGCCTTGCTGCTATTCCAGTTTCAGCTGTTCTGCCTGCGGTTATGGAACCGCCACCTGTCCCAGACCTGTTGTTTTTCAACTCTTAATGATCAGCTATGAAAAGCCAACTGAAAATTATTCATGATTATTATTTGACCATGCTTGTCACTTATGAACATTTTTGAACATCTTGGCATAGTTCTGTTATAATCTCCACCCGGCACAGCCAGAAGAGGACTGGCCACCCCTCATAGCCTGGTTCCTCTCTAGGTTTCTTCCTAGGTTTTGGCCTTTCTAGGGAGTTTTTCCTAGCCACCGTGCTTCTACACCTGCATTCTAGCTGTTTGGGGTTTTAGGCTGGGTTTCTGTACAGCACTTCGAGATATTATCTGATGTACGAAGGGCTATATAAAATAAAATTGATTGATTGATTGATTACCTCAGCCAATCATGGCTTGCGGCAAGGTTTCAGTCTTTTCTGTGGCTAAATCAACTTGGCTGGTAATTTAACAATTTTATTTGTATTTACAAATGGCATACACGCTTGTTATTAAGGCACATGAAAGTTTACATGTTCCAGAAGGCATTACTGCCCACAAACGCATTTTGATCAAAAATAAATATTTACATTAAAATGCCTTTCCTGTAAAGTAGTGACACGCGACATACGCCTAGTTTCCTGAAACGAGTCACATATACTCATGCTCTGACCTTTCTCTAAAGTTACTATTGTACATGGTTCCCCTTAGCCCACTGTACATCACTTTACCGTATGTATGCTCATATATCCATAGCTGTGAATCAATATCTATTGACTTTAGCACAATGCTATTCTCTTGCTCTAGCCTACTCTTTCACACACTGGGTCGTGTTCAGTAGGGAAAAATGGTCCAGAAACAATGAGGTACTACCTAAACTTGACCAATAAGAACACAGATTTTCATTTTACGTTGCAATATGTTTTGCTATGTTTTGTCTCACTGAATACCACCCTGGTCTTTCCTTTGCTCTGACTTGATTCACACTGTACTCTAAATAATAATCTCTTGCCTCTATACAGTAGTTTCCTACAACGTCCTGCCCGGTGAAGCATTTTTAAAGGTTCAACTGCTTCTCCCTGCTTCTCCCAGCTCTATCTTCAGGGAATTCAGCTCTAACAGTGGAACAGAGCGTGGAGAAACGGATGGAAGGAGCACTGGGCTGGTCCGTGCTGTGTGAGTACGTATCCCAGGAATATTTGTTTTCCTGATCCCTTGATATGTGTGGGATGAATGGATCCCTCCCTGGAGGATCATAGTCTGTTTGCCTTCTCTCGCTTTATCTTTCTTTCTCTCATTTCGTCATTCATTCTCCCTCTCGCATGTCATCATCTATCACATATTGACAAAGCAAGGACAGGTTTTTAGATTTTTTTGCAAATTGATGAAGAAAACCCCTGTAATATCACAATTACATAAGTATTCAGACCCTATACTCTGCACTTTGTTGATGCGCTTTTGACAGCGATTACAGCATCGAGTCTTCTTGGGTATGACGCTACAAGCTTGGCACATCTGTATTTTGGGAGTTTCTCCCATTCCTCTCTGCAGATCCTCTCAAGCTCTGTCAGTTTGGATGGGGAGCATTGCTGCACTGCTATTTTCAGGTCTCTCCAGAGATGTTTGATCGGGTTCAAGTTCGGGCTCTGGCTGTGCATCTCAAGGGTATTCAGAGACTTGTCCCAAAGCCACTCCTGTGTTGTATTGGCTGTGTGCTTAGGGTCATTGTTCTGTTGTAAGATGAACCATCGCCCCAGTCTGAGGTCCTGGGCGCTCTGGAGCAGGTTTTCATTAAGGATCTTTCTGTACTTAGCTACTTTCATCTTTCCCTCGATCCTGAGTAGTCTCCCAGTCCCTGCCGCTGAAAAACATCCCCACAGCATGATGCTGCCACCACCATGCTTCACCATAGCGATTGTGCCAGGTTTCCTCCAGACGTGATGCTTGGCATTCAGGCTAAAGAGTCCAATCTTGGTTTCATCAGACCATAGAATCTGGTTTACAATGGTGTGGCATTCCTTTAGGTGCCTTTTGGCAAACTCCAAGTGGGCTGTCATGTGCCTTTTACTGAGGAGTGGCTTCTGTCTGGACACTCTACCATACTAGCCTGCTTAGTGGAGTGCTGCAGAGATGGTTGTCCTTCTGGAAGGTTCTCCCATCTCGACAGAGGAACTCGTGAGCTCTGTCAGTGTGATCATCGGGTTCTTGGTCACCTCACTGACCAAGGCCCTTCTCCCCTGATTGCTCAGTTTGGTCTGGCGGCCAGTTGTAGAAAGAGTCTTGATGGTGTCCAAACTTCTTCCATTTAAGAATGATCGAGGTGACTGTGTTCTTGGGGACCTTCAATGCTGCAGATATTTTTTGGTACCCTTCCCCAGATCTGTGCCTCGACACAATCCTATCTCGGAGCTCTACGAACAATTCCTTCGACCTCATGGCCTGGTTTTTGCTCTGACATGCACTATCAACTGTAGGGCCTTATATAGACAGGTGCGTGCCTTTCCAAATCATGTCCAATCAATTGAATTTACCACAGGTGTTGGTAAATTCAAGTTGTAGAAACATGTCAAGGATGAGCAATGGAAACAGGATGCACCTGAGCTATTTTTCGAGTCTCATAGCAAAGGGTCTGATTATGTAGATAAGGTATTTCTGTTATAAATGTTATAAATTTGCAAACATTTCAAAAAATCTGTTTTATCTTCGTAATTATGGGGTATTGTGTGTAGATTGATGATGAAAAAATTGTATTTAATCAATTTTTTAATAAGGCTGTCACATAACAAAATGTGTAAAAAGGGAAGGGGTCTGAATCCTTTCCAAATGCACTGTATTTCGATCTAGCTTATAATCATCTGTCTCTCTCCCTCTCGCTCTCATCACAGTGCTGTGCATCTGTTATCACGTGAAAACGTCCCACACACATACCCATTAGGATAATAATGAGCGCACACACACACACACTCCCCAGTGTCAGTGCCATCTGAGGAGGTGTTGTATAACATGTAATTACAGGTCTTTCCATCTAGATAACGGGCTGACAGAACACACTGACGGCAGAAACCAGAAGATTTCCTCTGATCATATCTGGGAATAGTCACTCAGCACAGAGAATTTTACACACATACCCGAGTGAACGCACACACATACATGAATGTGCGTATACACACACACACACACACACACACACACACACACACACACACACACACACACACACACACACACACACACACACACACACACACACACACACACACACACACACACACACACACACACACACACACACACATACATATACATACACATACACATACACACACCTCTGGGATATTCCCTCCAGTTGTTATCAATGGAGCATTCCTCTCTACTGTGTGACTCCCACAACCCAGTCACTAGATCACTGTCAGATTAACCCGTTTCCTGGTTCCCCATGGACGCCCCATGGGTGCTGAGCCCCAGTGTGTGTGCGAGAGAGAGAGAGTGCGAATGTGTGTGTACGTACCTCTATATGTGTGTGTGTGTGTGTGTGTGTGTGTGTGTGTGTGTGTGTGTGTGTGTGTGTGTGTGTGTGTGTGTGTGTGTGTGTGTGTGTGTGTGTGTAATGGCAGGGAACACAGTGATTAGCACTGGGCGCACGGTAGCGGTTGCCCCTGGTGCTGACACCCTAGTCATAGGGGAGCGCTGAGCCATGTAAGCACCTGCTTTATCCCCTCCCAGCGAGATGCCAGGATAAAGACATAAAGTAGAACACACACACACACACACACACACACACACACACACACACACACACACACACACACACACACACACACACACACACACACACACACACACACACACACACACACACACAGTCTCACTTTATTCTCTCTCTTTCTCTCTCTCTCTTTCACACAAACACACACACATTTTATCTTTCCTCTTTCTCTCCCTCTCGTACACACACACCAAGGCTGTTACGGCTGCAACTGGAGATATTTAGGCTGCTTGGCGCCATGTCAATCAGAAGGAAAAGACACATTCGGCCTTCCCGGAATATATCACTCACATCCTCCTTGACCCACACAGGCTGCTAGGGCTCTGCTGGGCTGGAACCAGTTAGCCATAAACGGACAGTAGGGCTCTGCTGGGCCAGAACTATGGGACTTAAATTGGCCCTTGCTCAGGACTAGGGGCAACCCAGCTCCGGATCTAGTCCATGTTGTTCTTTTGGATCAGAACCAACAAGTGGTTGGCTTGGGTATGCGTCAATCTTTGGCTTGTCCCACAAGTGTGTGTGTGTGAGAGAGAGAGTGTGAGTGTGTCTGTGTGCATGCACGCTAGTGTAATGCTGTAATGCATACATCACAGGATACAAAGGATAAGACAACAGGCCCAGTTGTGGTGCCTCTGAACAGTAGGTTTACAGTGGGGGAGCCACAATGGATTCATAGCTTCCGTCTGTTCCACAGACAGGCTGAACGCAACAGAGGCAACTGAAACACAAAAAAACACATCTCAAATGGCCCAACATTTACTGCCAAGTTCCTCTGAGATGTAATACTAGTGTAAACCGTCTTTATTTATTCAGAAATGTTCTGTTGCTTTCGGATGTTTTCTAAACGATCTGTATCCTAATAACCAGTGAGAGAGGTCCATTGATGTAGAGAAAGTACTGAAAAGGCATTTTTTGT
The DNA here is from genome assembly GCF_029448725.1 of Salvelinus fontinalis. Taxonomy (NCBI): domain Eukaryota; kingdom Metazoa; phylum Chordata; class Actinopteri; order Salmoniformes; family Salmonidae; genus Salvelinus; species Salvelinus fontinalis. The sequence goes on from NC_074674.1 coordinate 11,090,658, forward strand.
GTGTGAAAGAAACAGATGCTTTTGATGTTCTTTGTCCACGATAGTGTTGAAGTTATATCTTAATTATGCTTACTTTCTGAATGACATTGAGGTCTGTTTCATTTTACAGTTTAAATTGCATTTTACAGCCTGGTATCAGTTTATATGTACCACATTTTTGACGTTTTTGCAAAAAGGTATGAATCACAACTGTTTGTGCCATTCTGACTGGAGGCTCCAGTAGAATCGCTGTGGCTCAGCGACATCCTGAGTTCCAAGGATGTTGTGTATCGGACACAGAGAGGGCCGGATCTCTCATGTGTCACAGAGCTGTCGCCGCACAATTGATACAGCCCAGATTATCAACAAATACTAAGAGTTCAGCCATTCAGAATGAGTCAAGTCAATGAATCTGAACTGCCATTGAATTTCTTACTATACTCTGATAGATGTTGATCCATTGGTGAATGATCTACAAAGGGAAATGAGTTACTAACTGTACTATATAGATGTAACCCAGTAAACACAAAACGTTGTAAAGACTTTTCAAAGTGATCAAATCAAATTGTAATTGTCACATGCGCCGAATACAACAGAATACAACCTTACAGTGAAATGCTTACTTAACCCTTAACCAACAATGCAGTTTTAAGAAAAATACATAAAAAAAATAAGAAATTAAAGGAACAAGTAATTAAAGAGCAGCAGTAAAATAACAATAGTGATGCTATATACAGGGGGTACCGGTATAGAGTCAATGTGCAGGGACACCGGTTAGTCGAGGTAATTGAGGTAATATGTACATGTAGGTAGAGTTATTAAAGTGACTATGCATAGATAATAAACAGAGAGTAGCAGCAGCGTAAAAGGGTGGGGGGGCAATGCAAATAGTCTGGGTAGCCATTTGATTAGATGTTCAGGAGTCTTATGGCTTGGGGCTGGAAGCTGTTTAGAAGCCTCTTGGACCTAGACTTGGCGCTCCGGTACCGCTTGCCATGCGGTAGCAGAGATCACAGTCTATGACTAGGGTGGCTGGAGCCTTTGAACATTTTTAGGGCCTTCCTCTGATACCACCTGGTATAGATGTCCTGGATGGCAAGAAGCTTGGCTCCAGTGATGTACTGGGCCGTTCGCGCTACCCTTTGTAGTGCCTTGTGGTCGGATGCCGAGCAGTTGCCATATCAGGCAGAATGTTCTCGATGGTGCAGATGTGAAACCTTTTGAGGATCTGAGGACCCATGACAAATCTTTTCAGTCTTCTAAGGGGGAATGGGTTTTGTCGTGCCCTCTTCACGACTGTCTTGGTGTGCTTGGACCATGTTAGTTTGTTTGTGATGTGGACACCAAGTAACTTGAAACTCTCAACGTGCTCCACTACTGCCCCGTCGATGAGAGTGGGGGCATGCTCTGTCCTCCTTTTTCTGTAGTTCACATCTCCTTTGTCTTGATCACGTTGAGGGAGAGGTTGGCACCACATGGTCATGAGTGAACAGGGAGTACAGGAGGGGACTGAGCACGCACCCCTGAGGGGCCCTTGTGTTAAGGATCAGCATGGCGGATGTGTTGTTACCTACCCTTACCACCTGGGGGTGACTCGTCAGGAAGTCCAGGATCCAGTTGCAGAGGGAGGTGTTTAGTCCCTTCCTCTGATACCACCTGGTATAGATGTCATGGATGGCAGGAAGCTTGGCTCCAGTGATGTACTTAGTGACGAGCTTTCAGCGCACTATGGTGTTGAATGCTGAGCTGTTGTCAATGAATAGCATTCTCACATAGGTGTTATTTTTGTCCAGGTGTGAAAGGGCAGTGTGGAGTGCAATAGAGATTGCATCATCTGTGGATCTGTTGGGGCGGTATGCAAATTGGAGTGGTTCTAGGGTTTTTGGGATAATGGTGTTGATGTGAGCCATGACCTTCATGGTCCTTCATGTTACCTTCATGTTCTTGGGCACAGGGACTAGGGTGGTCTGCTTAAAACATGTTGGTATTACAGACAGGGAGAGCTTGAAAATGTCAGTGAAGACACCTGCCATTTGGTCAGCGCAAGCTCGGAGTACACGTCCTGGTAATCCGTCTGGCCCTGCGGCCTTGTGAATGTTGACCTGTTTAAAGGTCTTACTCACATCGGCTATGGAGAGCGTGATCACACAGTCGTCCGGAACAGCTGATGCTCTCATGCATGTTTCAGTGTCTCTTGCCCCGAAGCGAGCATGAAGGTAATTTAGCTCATCTGGTATGCTCGTGTCACTGGGAAGCTCATTTAACATGCTGGTAGAAATTAGGTGAAACAGATGTAAGTTTCCCTGCATTAAAGTCCCTGGCCAGTAGGAGTGCCGCCTCTGGATGAGAGTTTTCCTGTTTGCTTATGGCCATATACAGCTCATTGATTGTGGTCCTAATGTCAGCATCGGTTTGTGGGTGTAAATAGACATCTACGAAGAATATAGATGAAAACTCTCTTGGTAGATAGTGTGGCTAACTCAGGCGAGCAAAACCTCGAGATTTCCTTAGATATCATGCACCAGCTGTTGTTTACAAATATACATAGACCGCCACCCCTTGTCTTACCAGAGGCTGCTGTTCTATCCTGCTGATACAGTGTGTAACCCGACAGCTGTATGTTATTCATGTTGTTGTTTAGCCACGACTCGGTGAAACATAAGATATTACAGTTTTTAATGTACCGTTGGTAGGATATACGTGCTTGTAGTTCATCCACTTTATTATTCAGCGATTGTACGTTGGCCAATAGTACCGATGGCAAAGGCAGATTAGCCACTCGTTGCCGGATCCTTACGAGGCACCCCGATCTCCTTCTACGATATCTCCATATTTTTCTCCTGCGAATGATGGGGATGATGGCCTCGTCGGGTGTCTGGAGTAAATCCCTCTCATCTGACTCATGAAAGAAAAATTATTAGTCCAGTTCAATGTAGGTAATCGCTGTTCTGATGTCCAGAAGCTCTTTTCGGTCATAAGAGACGGTAGCAGCAACATTATGTACAGCATGTACAAACAATGCGAAAAAAAAAAAAAATAGCATGGTTGGCTAAGAGCCCATAAAACGGCAGCCATCCTTTACGGCGCCATTACATACTACATTCTACATCCCATTGCCAGAATGATCTCTTCAAAATCAGAAGCATATTCTTTGTTCCAGGAACATTACTGTTGAAATGGTGCTGACAGCAATGGTTGATCTCTTGTACACATCAGTGATAAACTTTTCCGCAGTCGACGATAGCTCTATGTTCTCTCACTCTTACAGTTGAAGTCGGAAGTTTACATACACTTAGGTTAGAGTCATTTAACTTGTTTTTCAACCACTCCACAAATTTCTTGTTAACAAACTATAGTTTTGGCAAGTTGGTTCGGACATCTACTTTGTGCATGACACAAGTCATTTTTCCAACAATTGTTTACAGACAGATTATTTCACTTATAATTGAATGTATCACAATTCCAGTGGTTCAGAAGTTTACATACACTAAGTTGACTGTGCCTTTAAAAAGCTTGGAAAATTCCAGAAAATTACATCGTGGCTTTAAAAGCTTCTGATAGGCTAATTGACATAATTTGAGTCATTTGGAGGTGTACCTGTGGATGTATTTCAAGGCCTACGTTCAAACTCAGGGCCTCTTCGCTTGACATCATGGGAAAATCACAAGAAATCAGCCAAAATTGTAGACCTCCACAAGTCTGGTTCATCCTTGGGAGCAATTTCCAAATGCCTGAAGGTACCATGTTCGTCTGTAAAAACAATAGTACGCAAGTATAAACACCATGGGACCACGCAGCTGTCATACAAGCTCAGGAAGGAGATGTGTTCTGTCTCCTAGAGATGAACATACTTTGGTGCGACAAGTGCAAATCAATCCCAAAGCAACAATCAAAGGACCTTGTGAAGATGCTGGAGGAAACAGGTACAAAAGTATCTATATCCAAAGTAAAACGAGTCCTATATCGACATAACCTGAAATGCCGCTCAGCAAGGATGAAGCCACTGCTCCAAAACCGTCATAAAAAAGCCAGACTACAGTTTGTAACTGCACATGGGGACAAAGATCATACTTTTTGGAGAAATGTCCCCTGGTCTGATGAAACAAAATTAGAACTGTTTGGCCAAAATGACCATCGTTATGTTTGGAGGAAAAAGGGGGATGCTTGCAAGCCGAAGAACACCATCCCAACCGTGAACAACGGGGGTGGCAACATCATGTTGTGGGGCTGCTTTGCTGCAGGAGGTACTGGTGCACTTCACAAAATAGATAGCATCATGAGGAAGGACTATTATGTGGATATATTGAAGCATCATCTCAAGATATCATTTAGGAAGTTAAAGCTTGGTAGAAAATGGGTCTTCCAAATGTACAATGACCCCAAGCATACTTCCAAAGGTGTGGCAAAATGGCTTAAGGACAACAAAGTCAAGGTATTGGAGTGTCCATCACAAAGCCCTGACCTCAATCCTATAGAAAATGTGTGGGCAGAACTGAAAAAGCTTGTGCGAGCAAGGAGGTCTACAAACCTGACTCGGTTACACCAGCTCTGTCAGGAGGAATGGGACAAAATTCACCAAACTTATTTTGGGAAGCTTGTGGAAGGCTACGTTTGACCCAAGTTAAACAATTTAAAGGCAATGCTACCAAATACTAATTGAGTGTATGTAAACGTCTGACCCACTGGGAATGTGATGAAAGAAATAAAAGCTGAAATAAATCATTCTCTCTACTATTTTTCTGAAATTTCACATTCTTAAAATAAAATGGTGATCCTAACTGACCTAAGACAGGGACTTTTTACTCAGATTAAATGTCAGGAATTGTGAAAAACTGAGTTGTATTTGGCTAAGGTGTATGTAAATGTCCAAATTCAACTGTATATGATCTCCCAAACACTGTAGTATGAGTCCATTATTTTTTAGATATCATTCCGTTGAATGATGTATCAATCTCCCTATCACAGATCCATGTTAAAATTCACTTCCTCATCCTATCAGTCACTGATATTTGCATCAGCATCAGAGTTGTGTGTGTAATGGACAGAGGTTGGTAGGGATCAGTAGTGTCAGAGAGAGGCACTATTTCGCTGGTCTCTCTGTATCCCAGAAGGTCGCAGGCTCCCCTCTTCCTCATTTCCATTCCTGCTCTGAGGGGAGCATGGAACTAATATGGAAAACGATTGATCGCAGAGAGAGACATATTTCCTCCTTTAGTAGTACCACCTCATCCCTTATTTAATCTGTTTTCTATACAGTAGAATGCTTTACTTTCCAGTGGAATATGTGAATGTGTTGACGTGTAAAGCTAAAGCCAATATTTCTGTCATAACTTGTCATAATAAGCAAACAGAATTGTGGGCAGGGTGTGTGCTGTTCCTTGACAACATATGAAAAGCTGATGATTTGTCTGTGTGTTTTGTGCGGATATTTGTGCAGATGTGTTTTTGTGTGTGCGTGTGCACATGGGGTACGTGCATTGTGTGTGTGTCAGTGCACGTCTCTTGTCCTCTGGCTTTAATCATTTGTTGACCAAGGCCGTAGACAGAACCCAGTGTTGATCCGCCCCTGCAGCTAGCCCACGCTAATGCTTGTCTGTGTGTGTCTGTGCACGTGCATGTGTGTCCCGCTACGTTTACTAACGAGTCAAAGGAAATACTCTCTCTGCACTGTAATGACAAAGAACATGTTGTCCCTACTGCTCAATCAAAAACAGAAAAAGTCAAGGCACCCAAAACAATCTATGAGAGAAAGAAAGTGTAACAGCCAGAGCAGAAACCTTCAGAGAAAGGCAAAAAAAAACAGAAAGCTCAGTGGCACAGGAAACTTAAACTTTGAAATATTTCAAATGTGTATTTATTATTTTCATGGGGCAGGGGGTCGCGATTGAATGGCAGAATCACAGTTTGTTTGTTTATCTATTTGAACACGACTTCCTCATTAAAACCGGTCTGAGGCGGCAGGAGACCTTTGATTAGAAGCGGCGCCGTGCTTGCTTTACTTCTTCTACCATGCTGTCTTCTGGCTCCGCCTGCTCAGCCTACTGTTTTTGTTGGCTACAGACACCAGGAGACTATTGATTTCGCTTGAAAACATGTATCGTTTTTGTATAATTTTCATAAAACGATCATTATCCCTGTGAAGATTTATTATTCCAACACCATTATAATCCGCTGCGTGAGAATATTAAGTGCTTGGTCAGGAGCTAAAAAGCCCAAAGGTTGGTGAAATAGGGTTACGAAACACTACCACCACCTCCCCTTTGCCCTGGCCTCTCCTCTCTCTCACATCAAATGCTGATCCCTTTCATCACATTACTTCACTGCGGCTGCACGTGTGGTTTGTGTATGTGCATGTGTGTGTGTGGACGTGTTTAACTATACTTGTGGGAACCAGAAGTCCCCACAAGAATAGTAAACAAACAAGAATTTAACCAACTGGGGACATTTTGTTTGTCCCCACAAGGTCCAATGCTATTTCTAGGTTTACGGTTAGAAATACTGTTAGGGTTAGAATTAGTTTAGGTTTAGGGTTACGGTTAAGGTTAGGTTTTGGGGTTAGGGTTAGGGAAAACAGGGTTTTGAATGGGACTGAATTGTCCACACACGTCCACTTGTTCAATCCCTGGGGGCACCACAGACGGCTTTATATCCAAAATGCGTTTGCTGACTAGGAACCTGTCCCCTCGCATCCGTGTATCCCAGGGAGCCTGATTTTTGAGGGCCCAACCCAGGAAATACCACAGACCTCAATCTCATCGACCCTTTAAACTTTGGAGATTGATTACTTTGTTACTTCATTACGCTGGCTCAAGTCTCTCTCTTACACACATTCTCTCTTTTTTTACCACTCTCCTTCTCACCACTCTCTCCATTCACCCCCAGTCTCTATCCCCCTCTCCCTGTTTCTCTACCCTCTTTATCACTCTCTACAACATACTCCTTCTCTTCACACCTCCAACGTCCATTATTTTCTTTAGCCTTCTGTTCCATTCTTTCCTCTCTTTAGAGAAATCTTTCTCTCCTCTGGTTTGAAAAGTTCAACCACAAAGCTAACTAACTTATAGATGCAGTCATGTTAGCTACAGTGGCTATCTAACCAGGGAGCTTGCTAGTCCATTAGTTTCACCTGTTAACTGTGCATATGTAACAGAGATTTTAGTCAAATCAAATCAAATTTATGTATATAGCCCTTCTTACATCAGCTGATATCTCAAAGTGCTGTAAAGAAACACAGCCTAAAACCCCAAACAGCAAGCAATGCAGGTGTAGAAGCACGGTGGCTAGGAAAAACTCCCTAGAAAAGCCAAAACCTAGTAAGAAACCTAGAGAGGAACCAGGCTATGAGGGGTGGTCCTCTTCTGGCTGTGCTGGGTGGAGATTATAACAGAACATGGCCAAGATATTCAAATGTTCATAAATGACCAGCATGGTCAAATAATAATAATCACAGTAGTTGTCGAGGGTGCAACAAGTCAGCACCTCAGGAGTAAATGTCAGTTGGCTTTTCATGGCCGATCATTAAGAGTATCTCTACCGCTCCTGCTGTCTCTAGAGAGTTGAAAACAGCAGGTCTGGGACACGTAGCACGGCCGTTGAACAGGTCAGGGTTCCATAGCCGCAGGCAGAACAGTTGAAACTGGAGCAGCAGCACGGCCAGGTGGACTGGGGACAGCAAGGAGTCATCATGCCAGGTAGTCCTGAGGCATGGTCCTAGGGCTCATGTCCTCCGAGAGAGAGAGAAAGAAAGGAAAAGAGAAAGAAAGAGAGAATTAGAGAGAGCATACCTAAATTCACACAGGACACTGGATAAGACAGGAGAAGTACTCCAGATATAACAGACTGACCCTATCCCTCCGACACATAAACTACTGCAGCATAAATACTGGAGGATGAGACAGGAGGGGTCAGGAGACACTGTGACCCCTCCGATGATACCCCCGGACAGGGCCAAACAGGCAGGATACAACCCCACCCACTTTTCCAGAGCACAGCTCCCACACCCGTGAGGGATATCTTCAACCACCAATTTACAATCCTGAGACAAGGCCGAGTATAGCTCACAAAGATCTCTGCCACGGCACAACCCAAGGGGGGCGCCAACCCAGACAGGAAGACCACGTCAGTGACTCAACCCACTCAAGTGACGCACCCCTCCTAGGGACGGCATGGAAGAGCACCTGTAAGCCAGTAACTCAGCCCCTGTAATAGGGTTAGAGGCAGAGAATCCCAGTGGAGAGAGGGGAACCGGCCAGGCAGAGACAGCAAGGGCGGTTCGTTGCTCCAGAACCTTTCCGTTCACCTTCACACTCTTGGGCCAGACTACACTCCATCATATGACCTACTGAAGAGATGAGTCTTCAGTAAAGACTTAAAGGTTGAGACCGAGTCTGCGTCTCTCACATGGGTAGGCAGACCATTCCATAAAAATGGAGCTCTATAGGAGAAAGCCCTGCCTCCAGCTGTTTGCTTAGAAATTCTAGGGACAATTAGGAAGCCTGCGTCTTGTGACCATAGTGTACGTGTAGGTATGTACGGTAGGACCAAATCGGAAAGATAGGTAGGAGCAAGCCCATGTAATGCTTTGTAGGTTAGCAGTAAAACCTTGAAATCAGCCCTTTTACTTTTGATGCTCCTTGGTTGGGGTCTGAGCAGATTATTTGTTGAGATTACAAACGTAATAAAATGGTGGTCCGATAGTCCAGGATTATGAGGAAAAATGTTAAGATCCACAACATTTATTCCATGGGACAAAACTAGGTCCAGAGTATGACTGTGACAGTGAGTAGGTCCAGAGACATGTTGGACAAAACCCACTGAGTCGATGATGGCTCCGAAAGCCTTTTGGTGTGGGGCTGTGGAGTTTCCATGTGAATATTAAAATCACCAAAAATTTGAATATTATCTGCTATGACTACAAGGTCCGATAGGAATTCAGGGAACTCAGTGAGGAACGCTGTATATGGCCCAGGAGGCCTGGAAACAGTAGCTATTAAAAGCGATTGAGTAGGCTGCATAGATTTCATGACTAGAAGCTGAAAAGACGAAAACATCGGGGTTTTTTGTAAATTGAAATTTGCTGTCGTAAATATTAGTCCTTGTCTATCTGACCCAGGATTTGAACCCTTGTCAACAACAACTCAATTGTTGTTGTTGGGGCGGCAGGTAGCCTAGTGGTTAGAGCATTGGGCCAGTAACCGAAAGGTTGCTAGATCGAATTCCTGAGCTGACAAGGTAAAAAACTGTCGTTCTGGCAGTTAACCCACTGTTCCTAGGCCATCATTGTAAATAAGAATTTGTTCTTAACTGACTTGCCTAGTTAAAATAATTCACTCATACTGCTGACAGAGGAAGATGCTAGCTTGTTACTCTGAGAGTGACAGTTGACATTTAGATCTCAGGGCGGGTAGCTAGCTAGCTTCAGTAGTTCACATCTGCTTTTGTAAAGACCGACGCTGGAGAAGAGAAGCAGGTACTGGAAGTCAACATTTAAATGGAACAGACATGAAAACAGGACATGGACAGAACTGGGTAATACACAGATGTAAGACAATTAATGCAGAAGCGGGGAACGGAGCTGGGGAACAGACAGATATAGGGGAGGTACTGACACAGGTGATTGAGTCCATGTGAGTCCAATAATTGCTGATGCGCGTGACAGGGGAAGGCAGGTGTGCGTAATGATGGTGGCAGGGGTGCATAATGCTGGGGAGCCTGGCGCCTTCGAGTGCCAGGGAGGAAGAGCGGGAGCAGGCGTGACAGCTTTACCTGTTTTATTTCAAACCTGTCATCTCCGTGTGGGTTCAGTAATCCTATAGAGTATTCCCGGTATTCAGTATTCCCCACTCCCCCATTAAGTGTTCACTCTATCGTAGAGGGTTTGATCATTAGGACAGTACAGATCAGATCAATCCTATGAGCCGATTCATATGACATCCATGGCTTCTGTCGTGGAAATTCAGTACTGAGAGAGACTTGGTCATTTCTTCAAACAATCATCTTTATTTAATTATTAATTATTGCAATACTGAAACCGTCGACGCCGAGAGCCTCCCCTTTACAGACAATGCACAGTTTATATAGCTGATACCCAGAATGCTTGGTTCCACTCCTCCCATATAGGTTTGGGGGGCACCATAAGCCACTTTGGGTTCATCCTCTGGTCATCTGCCACTGGTTTTGTTTCCCAAATGCCAGGATAATTAGGAATACTGAGGCCTTTGTTCTGTTCCTCCAGGCTATCTTTATCTCGGTGACACCAATCACATCTGATCTATGGAATGCCAGCTGTAGGTTTTTTTCATCACCAAGCCATCACTTAATCAGTTGCCAGCCCAAGCTCCATAAAGACTCCTCTCAGTTATCTCAGAAAGGGAGAGAGAGTCCTAAGAACCTTACTCTATTTCATAAAACAACCATTTGGTGCATGAAGATAGCATCATCTTGTAATCCTGCTACCACACTTCAATGACCTTGACTGCTGGCTTATCCTGGTGTATATATAAAGTAGGTGGTGTGATATAGAGTATGTAATGTGTAGATGGAGGTGTTGCATATTAAAGTAACGGTGAGATGGGAGTCATGGGAGGTTGACTAATTCAAAGGTATGTTAAGAAGTTCCTGGAATCAAAAGACTCAAGAGACTTTTCTTGTTACAGCCTCACGTGGCAAGCTTCTAGGTTCTCCTATAATAGCACTGGTAGTCTCCTGTGACAGAGTGGTTCTGGGTACTGAGATTATAGCGTTGGTGACGGGAGCTTCAGTATTGTAGAGTATTGTAATGGTCACTGATTTGAGGTTGTGGAACAAGGATAGTGTGTGGGTGGCTGGTTCTCTGCTGGGTGTCATTCATTTACATTATGTGTTTTCACATTGTCTTAAAGTAAAAAATACCTGGTTGAGCTGAGTGGGTTATGAGTGTTAGTTAGAAACTATGCAGGTGTTTGTCACTGACCCACCTGATCCGCCTGAGTATATAAATAAATTAGCTACCCATTAGATCTGATAGTGTCATCTGTGTGCGTCTCAGCTACTTGCACTGTAGATAGGAAGAGATCTCCATAGCCAGCAGTTCTACAGGCAAAATGCAGGTGGCTGGAAGGTAGTGAGACAAATGTGTTCCAGACTGGGACAAAATGTCAGTGTTTCATAACTGAAGAGTAATAACTAACTACAGTATCTGGTCCAGCTCCTTCTGCACTGTGCATAGACCGAGAGAGACACCTGGACACACTGTTTCAAAGGCTGCTTCTTCTCCTCTTTTCTCACTCTGACTGACGTATGCAGAGAGAGAAGAGAGGGAAAGAGAGAAGAGGTGTCTCTCCCCAGACTTTTTTCATGGTCTTTTTTTCATCACGACACTGAGATTCATAGTGGGAGACAAGATGGTGTCCTCAGACTGTGATTTGGCAGCTCACATTATTGTTAGAGCCCAAACCACCTTTCTTTCTTTCTCTCTATCTTTCTCTCTCTCTTCCTCTCTCTCTCTCTGGCCTTGGTATCTGGCATTTTCCTGAGCATATTTCTTCTTGAGCAAAACTCTGGTTCCTATCCCTAGTAAGAGGCTAAAATAGTTTTTCCTGGTCTGGTCATGTGATCAGGAAAACATCCTGACCCTATCACCCTCTGGCTCTGAGTGAGCCCTACTCTGCATAGCATTTTTTACATAATTGTTTACCTATGTAATTCTTATAATTATTTATTCAACTCTACATTTATCTATGTAGCCAAGTGGTAAACACATAGCTTGTATTCATTACAGTATAGCCACAAAGTCATATACCCCAGCCATTTAAAAATGTCTTCAAATTTGATTTTAAACTCTAAACTTAACCATAACCTTAACCACACTGCTAACCTTGTGCCTAACGCTAACCCTAACCTCAAATTAAGACCAGGTAGCCCAAATGTTTAGCCAATTTGGACTTTGTGCTGTGGAATATGACTTTGTGGCTATAGAAGCTAATGGAAACCATTTGTAACAGTTAGAGAAGCACTTACACTGGAGAGCTGTTTTAAGACAACGTGGGTCAAATGTTACTTTTGATGAGTAAATAGTACTTTTTTTTCTAATTGTTGTACTGAATATTTCATATTAAGCATCATCTGCAATGTATACAAGTTTGTTTTGTAGTATTTATGCTTATGTCAGATGCTCATGTTGGAATGTTGATTTTCAGATTGTCACATGAAGTGTTACCTTCTTGCTAGCAGAGGTCCAGTGCTCTCAGAATCACGTTGTGGAGTTAGTGTGGAGCCCAAACTGTTTGGAAGTTACAGACAGAAGTTGGCAGATCGACTGTACCGACTTCAGACGAGTCTAAGAAGCTTGTGGGAGTCATAGAGCAAAATGGTGAACACCATCGGGTTCGTGTGAGTCTCATCTTTCCATAGAGGGGTCATAATAGTTTGTATGCCGTTCGGACACTACATACAATTTTGTGAGAAGACCGATTTTCCGGATGTCGCATGGTCTGACAAACACCGCTCTAGCGCTATCACCTTTCACTGCAGATGTGGAAGTGCGACATTGGCAAAAAAACGGACTTTGTAATGTTATTGGACACTTAATAAACCCCACAGATAATTTTGACAATAATTCTGATCATAAAGTACTCTTAAAACCTTAATAGGGGTCCTATTGAGGTCATTTTGACCATAGTCCAGCAGCAGTCCACAAAGATGTGGACTTTGTGATAGCAGCACCAAATTTCACACACAGCTAGGGCATGTCTCAATAAGTATTCTTGGCTATAGTACCATCGCAGATTTTGTCCATTACTCCACTGGACGTCATTTCCAATATGGACGCTGAAAAATAGGCTAAGAAACCCAAGATAGGTAACTGGTTGGATAGATGTCACCAGGGGTACTCTGCTCCGGCCAGACAGCAAGCAGACGACAAAAAAAGTACCAAAGTTCACATATTTATTAACTTCTTGCAACTATAGGGGGTGCTGTTTCGCATTAGCATAATTTTCTCTACAGATTAAACTGCCTAGTACTCAATTCTTGCTCGTACAATATGCATATTATTGTTATTATTGGATAGAAAACACTCTCTAGTTTCTATAGCCGTTTGAATTATGTCTCTGAGTGGAACAGAACTCATTCTACAGCACTTTTCCTCCCAGTGAGTGAGTTTTCAGAACTCTTGGCCTCTGGTTCCAGATCAGTTTTAAAGCCACTGTTAATCCTATGAGGATACAAACACTGCCCACGCCTTCCTCTAGATGTCAGTAAGTGGTGACAATTTGAATGGAGTCGATTGCGCAATCATTGGCTCTATAGATCACCAAATACCGGAAGTAGCGTTCCTTTGGACACTGCGCTCAACGCAAGAAGGATATCTGACTGGCCTTTTTCCAAGCCTTGGTTTAGCCAGTAATATAGCGTCGGTCATCTTCTTACTCGTTATAGGTGTTAGAAACATCATAATGTAGTTAATTTAAACCGTTTTATAGAAATTTATATCCTTTTAGTGCGATTTTGAGGCATTGCTTTGTAATAGACTTTGAAGCTCCGGGCACGTTTCGGTGTCCCGGTCGTACGTTAGTGGGCATTTCGACGGACAAGTGGACATCTTTCGACCAAAAGAAGATTAGACCCAAGAAAGGATTCATTGTCCAAGATTCTGATGGGAGAACAGCTCATAGTAAGGACAATTTATGATGATAAATCGTGTTTCTGTCGAAAAATGTTAAACGCTTATGCCGCCATTTTGTTTGCTATAGCTTCCCTTGGCGCAACCTGTATTGAAAAGTAAGGATAATTTAAAAAATGTAATTCCGCGATTGTATTAAGAATTAAATTGTCTATCAATCGCTGTCCACCCTGTATTTTTTAGTCAAGTTTATGAGTATTTATGTATAAGACTAGATCACTGTCTAATATGGTGCAGGACATTTTCTGACCAGCTGAGCTACTTTTGTCATTGTCTAACCATGATTTTGGTGGCTAAATATGCACATTTTCGAACAAACTCTATATGTATGTTGTAATATGATGTTACAGGAGTGTCATCTGAAGGTTTCTGAGAAGGTTATTGAAAAAATTAATATATTTTGGCGATGATTACGTTATCGCTCTCTTTGGCTAGAATCAATGCTCTGGTAACGTTTGCATATGTGGTATGCTAATATAACGATTTATTGTGTTTTCGCCGTAAAACACTTAAACACTTAGAAAATCTGAAATGTTGTCTGAATTCACAAGAATGTGTGTATTTCCATTGCTATGTGCTGTGTATTTTTAAGAAATGTTTTATGATGAGTAAATTGGTAATACACGTTGCTCTCTGTAGTAATTCTAGGAGCTTTGGTGAGATTTGTGATGCTGGCTGCAATGGCAAACTATGATTTATACCTGAAATATGCACATTTTTCTAACAAAACCTATCCTATACCATAAATATGTTATCAGACTGTCATCTGATGAGGTTTTATCTTGGTTAGTGGCTATCAATATCTTAGTTTAGCCGAATTGGTGATAGCTACTGGTGTTGAGAGAAAATGGTGGACAAAGAAAAATTGTGATTTTTGCTAACGTGTTTAGCTAATAGATTTACATATTGTGTCTTCCCTGTAAAACATTTAAAAAATCTGAAATGGTGGCTTTATTCACAGGATCTGTATCTTTCATTAGGTGTCTTGGACTTGTGATTTAATGATATTTAGATGCTACTATTTAATTGTGACGCTATGCTAGCGATGCTAATCAGTGTGGGGGGGGGTGGGGATGCTCCCGGACCCGGGGTAGAGGCTCCTGAAAGGTTAACTTCTCTGGGATATGTGGGACGCTAACGTCCCACTTGGCCAAAAGCCAGTAAAAATGCAGAGCGCCAAATTCAAATAAATTACTATAAAAATCAATCTTTCATGAAATCACACAAGACACCAAATTAAAGCTACACTTGTTGTGAACCCAGCCAACATGTCTGATTTCAAAAAGGATTTATGGCGAAAGCACACCAAACGATTATGCTAGGTCAGTACATAGCCACAGAAAAACAGCCATTTTCCCAGCCAAAAATAGGAGTCACAAAAAGCTGAAATAGAGGTGAAATTATTCACTAACATTTGATGATCTTCATCAGATGACACTCATAGGACATCATGTTACACAATACATGTATGTTTTGTTCGATAATGTGCATATTTATATCCACAAAGCTCAGTTTACATTGGCGCCATGTTCAGAAATGCCTCCAAAATATACGTAGAAATTGCAGAGAGCCACATCAAATAAAACAAATACTCATCATAAACTTTGATGAAAGATACATGTTTTACATAGAATTAAAGATACACTTGTTCTTAATGCAACCACTGTGTCAGATTTCAACAAACTTTACGGAAAAAGCAAACCATGCAATAATCTGAGACGGCGCTCAGATATAAGCAACATTTCTCCGCCATGTTGGAGTCAACATAAAATACGAAATTACATCATAAATATTCCCTTACCTTTGATCTTCATCAGAATGCACTCCCAGGAATCCTAGTTCCACAATTAATTGTTGTTTTGTTTGATAATGTCCATTATTTATGTCCAAGTAGCTACTTCTGTTAGCACGTATAGTACACATATCCAAACGCTCGCACAGATCCAGGCGAACGTCGGACGAAAACTTCAAAAAGTTATATTACAGGTCGAATAAACTTGTCAAACTAAGTAGAGAATCAATCTTTAGGATGTTGTTATCATAAATATTCAATAACGTTCCAACCGGAGAATTCCTATGTGTCTATAGAAGTAATGGAACGCAAGTCGATATCATGTGGAATGTGCGTGACCAGGAACTGGCACTCTACCAGACCACTGACTCAAACACCTCCCATCCGGCCCCACATCACAGTAGAAGCTTCATTCAACGTTCTACAGACTGTTGACATCTAGTGGAAGGCGTAGGACGTGCAAACAGATCCAAATCCTACTGGGATTTCAATAGGCGATGAGCTGAATATCGACCAGCCTCAGAATTTCCACTTCCTGGTTGGATTTTTTCTCAGGTTTTTGCCTGCCATATGAGTTCTGTTATACTCACAGACATCATTCAAATGGTCTTAGAAACTTATCTATCCAAATCTACTAATTATATGCATATTCTAGCTTTTATGGCTGAGTAGCAGGCAGGTTAGTTTGGGCACGCTTTTCATCCAAAATTCCAAATGCTGCCTCCTACCCTAGTGAAGTTAATGCAGCTGGCGGCCACACAAGATACTGACTGTTACTTTTGTTCAGGGACACATTATTCCATTTCTGTTAGTCACGTCTGTTGAACTTGTTCAGTTTATGTCTCAGTTGTTGAATCTTGTTATGTTCATACAAATATTTACACGTTACGTTTGCTGAAAAAAAGCAGTTGACAGTGAGTTTCTTTTTTTGCTGAGTTTATAATATGACATGCTGTTTTGTGTCAATTTTAAGAAATGTGACAGGAAACCTGCCCTGTACACATCACTTTAGGTAAAATCCCATAGAAATGCATTGTTCAGCAGAGAGAGAGGTAACCCATTATGACGAGACCTTTCAGTCTTTACACAAAGTTAGTAAACTACATAAAGATGTCTAACTATAGTGCCATTGCAGATTTAATAACCTATTATGCTCTAAAGACCAGTTTTAAAAAATGACCGCCAACCAGCTACACTGGTTCTAATTGGGCAGGATTCACATGACCATATCTCCATACATACAGCCCAATGATGACTTAAAATGTTTGAGGTGGTGTGGAGAACACAATAAAATGACATAAGTATGCCTTATGTACTGTATGTGTCCTTTAAATGTTATGTGGTGGAAACATCCGCTCAAATTACTGTTCTGTCATTTGAATTGGCCATAACTTCAATAGTAAGTGGTATATTAAGCCTAAGCATAATATACCACTTAAGGTAGCGTGGACAATACAATCAAATAGATCATGTCTGTTTTTTACTTTAGGGAACACCCATTTGACAGTTTAAAGTGTTTAAATGTAAAATACAGAAAATTAGGAAACAGATTTTTGGGGCACTTTTTCACCACTTTTGTACAAAATATTTGTCATTGGTGTCACACCCTGATCTGTTTCACCTGTCTTTGCACTTGTCTCCACCCCCCTCCAGGTGTCGCGCATCTTCCCCCATTATCCCCTGTGTATTTATACCTGTGTTCTCTGTTTGTCTGTTGCCAGTTTTGTCTCGTCAAGCCTACCAGCGGTTTTCCCTTGCTCCTGTCTTCCCAGGTTTTGACCATTCTGCCTGCCTGCCTGCCATTCTGTACCTTGTCACCCCACCCTGGAGTACTGCCTGCCCTGACCCTGAGCCTGCCTGCCGTTCTGTACCTTTCAGACTCTGCTCTGGATTACTGTCCTCTGCCTGCCCGTTGACCTGTCGTTTGCCTGCCCCCCTGTTTTTGTAATAAACTTTTGTTACTTCGAAACTGTCTGTATCTGGGTCTTCTCCTGAGTCTTGACAATTGGGCTGTATGTACCAATTATTTATGGATATATGGCCATTTGAATTATATCCAATATGGCCCTATGGAGCTGGTTGGTGGTCACTTAGGAAAACTGAATATAATCAGGGATGTAGTGCTGCCGGGCACACAGGAGCGACGAATCAATGTCTCGCAAGATCACTGAATGAATGATTAATTAGTTTTCTGCATAACAGCCTGAATATAATAGCATACTAGAATGTTGCTGTCGGACCAAAAACACCACATCGTTTCTTATGAGATCATAGGATAAATGTGCTCTGATGGAAACAATACAGGTAGGCTAGTCTGCTCAAAGAGTATTTACTCACATCATTCAAGAAGATCGAAATGTATATTCTCATGAAACTGAGTGAGATCCAATGGTTATGGTTGACATTCAGATGCAGCTTGGACATTTCACCCGTAAAACAAGCAGCATTATCATTCACAATTGACTGTGATGATGGTCAATTTTTAAATTAGGTAGGTGTAATTTGATGTATCTTTTTTGACCTTTACTACAAGGGCCCATAGAAACGCATTGAATAGCATATTCATAAATGGCAAAAAAGACAGTCAAAACATGAATCATTAAAGAGTAAGATTTTGAAATGTCTGTCCTATATCTAGGAGATACTGTATAAGAAAGCTCAGATTTTTGTTTTGTTTTTGTTGGCACAAAACTACCTCAATACTTCCATTAATTTCTATGGATAACCTTCAGACGAGTCCCGTGACACTTGTGGGGTCTTATAACACCATTGTGTTCATGAGAGCCTCCCCTTTCAACAGTGGGCTATTAGTTTGTAGATCAAACGGTTCAGACGCTACAAACAGAAGTTGGCACATCAGAGTTAACGTCTTCAGACGAATCCCGTGGGGCGTGTCGGGGTCGTACAGCAAAACGAAGACAATAATCTTGAGAGTCTCAGCTTTAATATTAGTGTGAATGCCAAACCTTTTGGACGCTACAGACGTTTTCAGGAGAAAAAGGATTTCCGGGATGTGAACTAATATCTCTACCCTAAACTGACAGATATTGATAGTGATTTTTTTGATTAAGTTACTCAGATTGACGCACGTGTGTCTTAAGTGTACTTTATGATCAGAATTATTGTCTATATTATCTGTGGGGTTTATTAAGTGGGTAGATAACTTTACAAAGTAATTTTGAGATTGTTTGGGATGATTTTACCCTATTTTCTTCGAAAAGAAAACTCAAATGGCAACCATTTTATTAAAATGGTTAATTTACAAGCTTCCGAGGCTGCCTCCAATCTTTAAAATGATTAATTCTACATCTAGAGGACTCCTGATAGCTCCAGGAGTGATGAGTATAATTTTTGTCTTTATCTGTTGTTTTGGTAAGCAGTGTCTGTATTGGATTGGCAGTGGTTTCACCACTTTTCTGACTATATAACGACCTTCTTACGATCAATCTCAGTGTGCTTCATTCTATATCAAATCAAATCAAATTGTATTGGTCACATACACATGGTTAGCAGATGTTAATGCGAGTGTAGCGAAATGCTTGTGCTTCTAGTTCCGACCATGCAGTAATATCTAACAAGTAATCTAACAATTTCACAACAACTACCTTATACACACAAGTGTAAAGGAATGAATAAGAATATGTACATATAAATATATGGATGAGCGATGGCCGAACGACATAGGCAAAATGCTGTAGACGGTATAGAGTACAGTATATACATATGAGATGAGTAATGTAGGGTATGTAAACATTATATAAAGTGGCATTGTTTAAAGTGACTATTGATACATTTATTACATTACATTTTTTATTATTAAAGTGGCTAGAGATTTGAGTCAGTATGTTGGCAGCAGCCACTCAATGTTAGTGATGGCTGTTTAACAGTCTGATGGCCTTGAGATAGAAGCTGTTTTCCAGCTTTGATGCACCTGTACTGACCTCGCCTTCTGGATGATAGCGGGGTGAACAGGCAGTGGCTCGGGTGGTTGTTGTCCTTGATGATCTTTTGGCCTCACTGTGACATCGGGCGGTGTAGGTGTCCTTCAGGGCAGGGAGTTTGCCCCCGGTGATGCGTTGTGTAGACATCACTACCCTCTGGAGAGCCTTACGGTTGTAGGCGGAGCAGTTGCCATACCAGGCGGTGATACAGCCCGACAGGATGCTCTCGATTGTGCATCTGTAAAAGTTTGTGAGTGTTTTTGGTGACAAGCCAAATTTCTTCAGCCTCCTGAGGTTGAAGAGGCGCTGTTGCACCTTTTTCACAATGCTGTCTGTGTGGGTGGACCATTTCAGTTTGTCCGTGATGTGTACGCCGAGGAACTTAAAACTTTCCACCTTCTCCACTACTGTCCCATCGATGTGGATAGGGGGGTGCTTCCTCTGCTGTTTCCTGAAATCCACGATCATCTCCTTAGTTGTTTTGACGTTGAGTGTGATAGCTAGAGAAGTCCTGATATCTCCAGGAGTGATAAATATAATGTTTGGCTTTATCTGTTGTTGTCTAGTTCTGTCTTTTTACTAGCTAGGGCCATCTGCTTTAAGTGCAATTTGTCTTCCCAGTAGCCTTCTTGGTGTGTGAACTACTGACTGCTATTAACTTGCAGATGATTGTTGATACAACAACCAGGATTAAGGGGCAGGGCAATTAGCAAGGCAATTAGCAATTAGTATTAGTACTTCAGTCTCTCCTGTTTTCTCAGCGGTGGCCAAGTTAGCGGCGGTCTGGTCACAAAACTAATACCTTCGTCAAAAGAAAGACTGTTTTACCAAGTTATTTGCGGAAGGAAAGCAAGGAAGGCTCCACACCACTCTCTCACTTGAGCATCTTACCTAGTTATTTTCAGTTACTCATTTTGCACTTTTGTTGCTTTGGCAACTGTGGACAGTGCCTTTGGAAAGTATTCAGACCCTTTGACTTTTTCAACATTTTGTTAAGTTACAGCCTTATTCTAAAATGGATTAAATATTTTTTTTTCCATCAGCAACAATACCCCATAATGAAGAAGCGAAAAAGCAGATACCTTATTTACATAAGTATTCAGACCCTTTGCTATGAGACTCAAAAATGAGCTCAGGTGATCTTGTTTCCATTGATCATCCTTGAGATGTTTCTATAACTTGATTAGAATCCACCTGTGGTAAATTCAATTGGTTGGACATGATTTGGAAAGGCACACATCTGCCTATATAAGGTCCCACAGTTGACAGTGCATGTCAGAGCAAAAACCAAGCCACGAGGTCGAAAGAATTGTCCGTAGAGCTCCGAGACAGGATTGTGTCGAGGCAAAGATCTGGAGAAGGGTAACAAAAAATATCTGCAGCATTGAAGGTCCCAAGAACACAGTGGCCTCCATTATTCTTAAATGGAAGAAGTTTGGAACCACCAAGACCCCTCCCAGAGCTGGCCGCCCGGCCAAACTGAGCAATCAGAGGAGAAGGGCCTTGGTCAGGGAGGTGACCAAGAACCCGATGATCACTCTGACAGAGCTTCGGAGTTCCTCTAAGGATATGAGAGAACCTTCCAGAAGGACATCCATCTCTGCATCGCTACACCAATCCTCAGTAAAAGGCACATGACTTCCCACTTGGAGCTTGCCAAAAGGCAACTAAACACTCCCAGACCATGTGAAACAAGATTCTCTGGTCTGATGAAACTCTGGTCTGATTGAACTTGGCCTGAATGCCAAGCGTCACAACTGGAAGAAACCTGGCACCATCCCTACAGTGAAGCATGGTCTTGGCAGCATCATCCTATGTGTATGTTTTTCAGCAACAGGGACTGGGAGACTAGTCAGGATCAAGGGAAAGATGAACGGAGCAAAGTACAGAGAGATACTTGATGAAAACCTGCTCAGGACCTCAGATTGAGACGAAGGTGCACCTTCCAACAACCATAAGTACACAGCCAAGACAACAGAGGTCCCGTGTGGCTCAGTTGGTAGAGCATGGCGCTTGCAACGCCAGGGTTGTGGGTTCGATTCCCACGGGGGACCAGTACAAAAAAAGTATGAATGTATGTACTTGTAAGTCGCTCTGGATAAGAGCGTCTGCTAAATGACTTAAATGTAAATGTAAACAGAGGAGTGGCTTTGTGACAAGACTGAAATGTCCTTGAATGGCCCAGCAAGAGCCCGGACTTGAATCCGTTCGAACATCTCTGAAGAGACCTGAACAATCGCTGTGCAGTGACACTCCCCATCCAAACCTGACAGAGCTTGAGAGGATCTGTGGAGAAGAATGGGAGAATCTACACAAATACACGTGTGCCAAGCTTTAAACGTCATACACAAGAGAATGAATGCTGTAATTGCTGCCAAAGGTGTTTCAAAGTACTGAGTAAAGGGTCTGAATATGTATGTAAATGTGATATCAGTTCTTTATTTTTAATACATTTGCAAAAAGTTCTGAAAAACATTTTTTGCTTTGTCTTTATGGGGTATTGTGTGCAGATTGATGAGGAGAAAAACGATTTAATGCATTTTAGAATAAAGGCTGTAACGTAACAAAATGTGGAAAAAGTCAAGGGGTTTGAATACTTTCCGAATGCACTGTATATTTCAGCTTGGATGTTGTCCCACCACCTCAAGATCAAGCTCAACCTCGACAAGATGGGGCTGCTCTTCCTCTCTGGGAAAGCCTGCCCACTCAAATACCTCTCCATCACAGTTGACAAATCCACAGTGTCCCACTCCCAGAGTGCAAATAACCTTGGTGTGACCCTGGACAACACCCTATCATTCTCTGCAAACATGAAAAAGTGTCTCGCTCCTGCAGGTTCATGCTCTACAACATCCGTAGAGTACGACCCTACCTCACACAGGAAGTGTCTCAAGTCCGAATCCAGGCACTTGTCATCTCCTGTGTGGACTACTATAACTTGCTGTTGGCTGGGCACCTCGCTTGTGCCATCAAACCCGTTCAACTTATCCAGAATGCTGCAGCCCGCCAGCCCGCTCCTCCACACACTCCGCTGGCTTCCAGTCAAAGCTCGCATCCACTACCAGACCATGGTACTTGCCTATGGAGCAGCAAGAGAAACTGCCCCTCCCTACCTTCAGAATATGCTCAAACCCTACACCCCAACCCGAGCACACCGTTCTCCCTGGGTAAGTCTCTAAGAGCTTGCACGTCTTGATTGTACAATATTTGCAAGCTCTGTTGAGTTGGTTGTTGATCATTGCTAGACAGCCATTTTGAAATATTGCTATTTATTTTCAAGCCAATTAAAATTAAAACTGTAACTAGGCCACTCAGGAACATTCAATCTTGTCTTGGTGAAAAACTCCAGTGTATATTTGGCCTTGTGTTTTAGGGTATTGTCGTGCTGAATGGTGAATTTGTCCACCAGTGTCTGTTGGAAAGCAGACTGATCCAGGTTTTCCTCTAAGATTTTGCCTGTTCCTTTTCATCCTAACAAAAATATCCCTAGTCCTTGTTGATGACAAGCATACCCATAGCATGGTGCAGCCACCACCATGCTTGAAAATATGAAGAGTGGTACTCAGTGATGTGTTGTGTTGAATTTGCCCCAAACATAATGCTTTGTATTCCGGACATAAAGTTAATTTCCTTGCAGTTTTACTTTAGTGTCTTATTGCAAACAGGTTGTATGTTTGGCATATTCTGTACATGTGTCCTTCTTTTCATACTGTTATTTAGGTTAGGATTGTGCAGTGACAGTTTTCTACTATCACAACCATTTAACTCTGTAACTGTTCCTACAGTCACCATTGGCCTCATGTTGAAATCCCTGAGCAGTTTCCTTCCTCTCAGCCAAATGAGTTAGGAAGGAAAACGTTATCTTTGTAGTGACTGGGTGTATTTATACAGCATCCAAAGTGTATTGAATAACTTCCCCATGCTCATAGGGACATTCAAGGTCTGCTTTTGATTATTTTTACCAATCTACCAATAGCTGCCCTTCTTTGCGAGGGGCCTTACAGTGTCTGGGGTACAGAGATGAGGTTGTCGTTCAAAAATCATGCTAAACACTATTACTGCACACAAGTCCACGCAACTTATTATGTGACTTGATAAGCACATAAGGGGTGTGAAAAAAAAGGGGTGTGAATACTTTCTGAAGGCATTGTAACATTCACTTTTTTCTAGCACTCGCACCCCCTTACAAGCTCTGACTTTGCTGATAGCTACTTTACATCAATGTATTTACTTTGACTGTGGTATGTGGTTGTCCCACCTAGATGTCTTAAGATGAATGCACTAACTGTAAGTCACTCTGGCTAAATAACTCAAATGTAAATGTAAAAATGTTCCTTAAGGTACAGTATCTGGTATTAGTGTACCAATTTTGATACTTTTGATCTGGGGTACATTTGGTTCTTATCTGCTGCACTATATGTCCTGTGCTGGCTTTACATTCGCTAGGCTACACATTTTGATTTGGGAGGATACCAACCGTCACCCCTTCACTCCAAACAAACGAGGTGATACGGCAAGATACCGGCTCGTTTTAACTAGGCTCATTAGCCAGGGGGAAACAACTCCAGTTAATGACAATAATTAGCTGCTATCGTGGCTGCTTCTTCCACTGCATTGGTCAGCCAAACGTTACCGGGGGGGGGGGAGTTCTGTTCAGCGGCTGCCTGCCACTCTCTCACTGGCGACACCTATCCACCAGTGCTGCCGTTTCTCTGGCTAATTAGTGACAGAGGAGGACAGCTAAAGGATTACGGCTAAATTAAAATGCTGCGCTTTGACCCGCGCGCTAATTTATGATCCTGCTTCTGAGGGTGGGAGGAGGAAGAGGAGAAGAAGAAGATAAGCGTGCTGAGGGAAAAAAAAGAGTGCTTGTTCGGCTCGGGAGTGTAGAAGTAGAAGCATGCGCTGAATATTGAGTCATTTTGTAATTAGCGAGTATCAAGAAAGCTGCTTGTTTAGCAGGTCGAGTTTGGTTGATTTTTATACTTGCGGTGTAGTCACCCGGGGTAGTGATTTGGTTATGTATTTATTTGAACTCACTTACACTCATTGCATAAATTAAATGGGAGCATTAGAAGTGTATGGTTAGGGTTCGAAGGCTGCCATAGTAACTATATCCCCAGTGGATAGTCCAGTCTATCAACCCTCAAATTCATACTTACACATAACCTAATATGTTAGCTTGGGTAACATACTGTATAACTACAATGGTTAAATGTCACAATTATTTAAAAATGTGAATGGGACTATGGACCTGGGCTTCATTCTGGTCTGAATCAGTGTCAGAAATTGACAACAGCCAGGCTATTGAGCAACATTGTCTACAGGGCCTTTCTCACCATTATTTCCGTCTGAATAATTAGCACCAAAAAAAATATGAGCAAATGTTGTTTTTTTTATGACGCTGTTCACACCAATTGCGAAATATCCATAAATAATTTATTCAGAAATGGGACAGTGCCACTGACAGGTCTGTGGGTTCCTTGTGTGAATGAATCAATTCATTCATTTGTAATGCATGAGTGCAGCAATGTAACAATTTAGCCAATGTGATCACATCACACCAGAGCTGCACATCGCTCTCGCCATTCAAACTTCCGCGCCAGTTCATTGCCAACGCTGTTGCCTATTTTATAGCCGTTCAGCAACAAAAGGATTGAATGACACTTCTCTCCTTGAATAGGCCTAGGCCTATGAGTTTAAAATACGTTTCAAACTATATTGATGTTCATATACGGTATAGGCTACTCGTTCAAGAGGTAGAGAGTGTGGAAAGAGATAGGTCAGTGGAGAGTAAGTTAGAAGTTAATTAATATATTAATTCATCATTCATATAGCCTATATATTAGGCTATATATTTTAGTCCTGCTAAAGTAAAACGAGGCAACCACCTGTGCTAAAAGCAACTAGCTCGCACAGTCTCACGTCATAATTATACGTTCATCCATGTCAAATTTAGAAGTTGTTGCAAACATCCAATTTAGAAGTGTTTAAGGTTAATTTCAGGCTTTAACCCTTTAGACCCCAATAGAATTCTAGAATGCTGCTGTAGATTACTGAGAATTTTCAAGATAAAGCTCATTTTCTCACACATTTCTAACAAAAAGACATTGCTCAAAAACAGTGTGCAAATGAAAATTACGAGTTAACTTAGATTTAAAGAGAACAACCTCTTCTTAAATTTGACGCCACATTCGTGTCAATAGGAATAACACTAATTTTGTCTTCCATTGTGTAGACACTCACTATCAAAAACTGTTAACACTCAACACAACAAAAAACGAGAGAATTTAAATTGTAGTAGATTTTACTAAATTACTCACTTAAAATGTACCAAGTATAATATATTATACTTAAATATTATTTACATACAAATAAAACAATTATCCAAAATGTGACCAGAGGACAATATTCAGAAAGTATTTCAAAACCCACACAAAGTAGGCTATTTGATTGACAACGAGTCTTACTTTTGTAACAATGTAAAAATGCAAACAACTATTCAGAGACTATTTCAAAATGTAGGTAACCTCTCTCAATTTTGTATGCTGTTCTTTGTATGCCATTTTAATATTTGATCATTAACCAATGATATTAGGCCACACTTGGCCATGATTACAGACACCTGTGTCTTTTGACACTATATAAACGAGACATACCGCATGTTTAATATACATACCGCGTGTTTAATCATACCCTGATGAAGACAGGTTTATTTTCAACCTCGCTCAATAAGACTTATTACTGACCAGGCCTGACACAAAATGTAGAAATAGTAGCCTGCTTTGACAACAATTCAGTGAATGCAAAAAGTATTAGATAGAGACAGATAAGAGAGCTAAGATACAAAACAACAACTGTTCGGAGACAATAAAATATTTCTAGGACAAGTTCATAATTCACACTGTCACTTTAATGTTTGCATTTAGCCTACAACATGTCATGGAACTTCTGGAAGCACAGCCCCATCCTGCAAAGATGCACAGGACACGTAGAGCACCCAAAGGAAACTCGACGTATTCTGTGCCACACATTTCCCACTTTTTGGCCTGCTGGCACTACAGATGCACACCAAACACCCTCCCTTGCGCCCTTCAAACTTCCCCTACTTTCAAGCTTTTTTTCAAACTTTTTTAGCCTTCATTTCGGTGGCTAGTTAGCTGGTTCTCTGTATGACTAGCTAGTGAAAGTGACAGCTGATAGTTCGCTAGCTAGCTATAGCAAGCAGCTTGGGCCGTTTCCATATGAATTACATCGGTAGAAACAAGACAAAACAACCAACTAGTTAGCTGACTATATACAGCTAAACAACTATTTCCATGAATCAGAGAGCAATCATTCGAGCTCCACCACTGATGTGCTCATCTGTACCAACCAAGTTATCATGACATGACAGGACTTGCTAATCTGTGAGCTATTCCCAAGCTTCCCAGCATCAAACATCGACAACCCCAAACGTATATCTGCTGTTTACTTATTTCACTCACCTCGACATCATCACTTTTCAAAGTGCAAGGACGTATGAGAATCCGTATCACCCACCAACATAGATAATGTCTCTTTCACAATGAAAAGTCATGTCTGCTTCGGTACGGTCATTTGGAGTAATGAAGTTAAAAAAACATGAAAAGTCAAATGACAGCATACCGTGTTTCCGGTTTCTGGTTGATGACAACAGCCACGCGATTAAGACAACAGGTGTTAGCAAGTTAATTTGGTGATAGTGACACAGATATTACTGTTACAAAAACAAGGCCGCTATGGTAATTTAAAGAAAGGCCATCGACGGCCGCTATGGGTTCTAAAGGGTAAACTCTGATTTTTTAAGCTTGGGGTTAAGGTTAGGCATTAACACAGAAATCGTAAGGTTAGGCATTAACTCCAAATTGTTCAGGTAAGGGTTCATGTTTGGGATAGGCTTAAAACAAAAATCTCAAATACATTTCTATCGCTGGATTCAAAATTGAAACTTTTAGAATCAGAGGCAGATGCTTACTCCCACGTGCCATCACCGTATACAACACCCTAGGAAAAGCAAAACCTACTTGAAGCTAACAGCGCTCACTGTTGCCCCTAGTGACCGGTGTCCACGACATCTCCCGACATCCTCACATGGATGGACGTCGAATACTGACTTGTATCACGGGTGACCTGGCTGGCTAAAAGACAGATAAAAAAACACATCTGCCGGAGTTACCCTTATCATTAAGTGGTTGCGCAGATTTAGATGCACTCACTCAAATTAAAATGTAGTGTCAGCATAACCACCAGTTGCTTCACAAAAAATGTATCAACAGATAATCATTAGGCTATGGAAAGGTTGCGTGCATGTGTTTCTGTTTTCTAATAGTTGTCAATTGAATTTTCATGTAACATATATCACAGCTGTCTCTATAGCCTATCGCCCCCTTAAAATGTTCCTTGTCAATTTATATGATAGATTTAGCATTATCCTATAATGTAGCATATACTCGATTTTGATATCCTACAGAAAGGATTTGAAGCCAAGGCAAGGTTTGTAATATGTTTTGGAGAAAGTAAAAATGTGATTTGCCAACCTAGTCTCAGAACATTTCGTAATGTTCTGTTTGTAAATCTGATGGACTCCATTATGATATGTTACGTTTCGTATGGTATGTATTCATTTGTGGATGTCCATCACCCATTTCGTATGATATATTACGAATTACAAATCTTATTATATATTACGAATTTGCTAAACGTATAATTCGTTTTTTTAAATTTCAAAACGTATGATATGTTACGAATTCTAGCTAGTTGGCTAATGTTAGCTAGGCTAGGGGTCAGGGTTAAGTTTAGGAGTAAGGTTAAAGGGTTATTAAGTTTAGGGTTAGGGGAAGGGTTGGCTAAAAGGGTTAAGGTTATGGTTAGGTGAAGGGTTAGCTAAAAGGGTTAGAGTTAGGGTTAGGAGTAGAGTTAGCTAACATGCTAAGTAGCATGCTACAGTTGTTCGTGATGAGATTCGAACTCGTAACCTTTGGGTTGCTAGACATTTGCAATATATGCCCACCCACCCTCCTTTCATTTTTGCCTTAACCCTTTGACACATACAAACACACACAGTGGGGCAAAAAAGTATTTAGTCAGCCACCAATTGTGCAAGTTCGAGATATGCCTGTAATTTTCATCATGGGTACACTTCAACTATGACAGACAAAATGAGGAAAAAAATCCAGAAAATCACATTGTAGCATTTTTAATGAATTTATTTGCAAATTATGGTGGAAAAATAAGTATTTGGTCAATAACAAAAGTTTATCTCAGTACTTTGTTATATACCTTTTGTTGGCAATGACAGAGGTCAAATGTTTTCTGTAAGTCTTCACAAGGTTTTCACACACTGTTGCTGGTATTTTGGCCCATTCCTCCATGCAGATCTCCTCTAGAGCAGTGATGTTTTGGGGCTGTTGCTGGGCAACACGGACTTTCAACTCCCTCCAAAGATTTTCTATGGGGTTGAGATCTGGAGACTGGCTAGGCCACTCCAGGACCTTGAAATGGTTCTTACGAAGCCACTCCTTCATTGCCCGGGCGTTGTGTTTGGGATCATTTTCATGCTGAAATACCCAGCCACGTTTTATCTTCAATGCCCTTGCTGATGGAAGGAGGTTTTCACTCAAAATCTCACGATACATGGCCCCATTCATTCTTTCCTTTACACGGATCAGTCGTCCTGGTCCTTTTGCAGAAAAACAGCCCCAAAGCATGATGTTTCCACCCCCATGCTTCACAGTAGGTATGGTGTTCTTTGGATGCAACTCAGCATTGTTTGTCCTCCAAACACGACGAGTTGAGTTTTTACCAAAAAGTTCTATTTTGGTTTCATCTGACCATATGACATTCTCCCAATCTTCTTCTGGATCATCCAAATGCTCTCTGGCAAACTTCAGACGGGCCTGGACATGTACTGGCTTAAGCAGGGGGACACGTCTGGCACTGCAGGATTTGAGTCCCTGGCGGCGTAGTGTGTTACTGATGGTAGGCTTTGTTACTTTGGTTCCAGCTCTCTGCAGGTCATTTACTAGGTCCCCCCGTGTGGTTCTGGGATTTTTGATCACCGTTCTTGTGATCATTTTGACCCCACGGGGTGAGATCTTGCGTGGAGCCCCAGATCGATCGAGGGAGATTATCAGTGGTCTTGTATGTCTTCCATTTCCTAATAATTGCTCCCACAGTTGATTTCTTCAAACCAAGCTGCTTACCTATTGCAGATTCAGTCTTCCCAGCCTGGTGCAGGTCTAAAATTTTGTTTCTGGTGTCCTTTGACAGCTCTTTGGTTTTGGCCATAGTGGAGTTTGGAGTGTGACTGTTTGAGGTTGTGGACAGGTGTCTTTTATACTGATAACAAGTTCAATCAGGTGCCATTAATACAGGTAACAAGTGGAGGACAGAGGAGCCTCTTAAAGAAGAAGTTACAGGTCTGTGAGAGCCAGAAATCTTGCTTGTTTGTAGGTGACCAAATACTTATTTTCCACCATAATTTGCAAATAAATTCATTAAAAATCCTACAATGTGATTTTCTGGATTTTTTTTTCTCCTTTTGTCTGTCATAGTTGAAGTGTACCTATGATGAAAATTACAGGCCTCTCTCATCTTTTTAAGTTGGAGAACTTGCACAATTGGTGGCTGACTAAATACTTTTTTGCCCCACTGTAGGTGTGATCATTCTAGAGTGGTCCCTGCAGCGTATGCTAAAACCGGTGATTAGAACACTTCTTTAGAACATCCAGTTATGATTGACGCAACAGTCAGCGTTTGAGCTGGCCACACTGTTTTTTCAAAGAAACATTTTTCACAAATACAGTCTTTACAACATTATGTCCTCAATGTGAGCATTTTATTTTTTTCGGATGTAATGTTCAGACATTCACAGAAGAAGCAGCAGCATAACACAATTCTCATCCAAACCGGAAAATGAATCATAGCGCTAATTGAGGAATGCGTGACCTAGCACAAGCGGTCAAATTTAGCTAACTCTCGGCTAACACCTTGTTTTGGTATAATATCTTCAGTCTGACAGACGTTTACGTGACAACTAGAATGCATTGTATGATGTGAACAAACATGGACCCACACATAGCTGGTAATTAGCTTAGCATTAGCTCATCATAATCAGTACAACCTTCAAAAAAGTATTTTACACACATTAGTGAAACTATAATGATAACATAATAAGGCATTTACTTTGATAGGAACGCACACAAGTCCAAAGTTGGAACCAGCTGGAAAATGTGCCAGGGAGGAAAAAGCTTAGGCTTGTCTTGTCGAAGAGAGAAGTTTGTACTCAGGAATGCCTAAATTGTCCACAACAGTAAAACTGGCTATTTCTATGTGAATTAATAAGAAGGAATAACACAGCTCAATTCAAACTGTTATTAGAAAATAATTTGAAATTGACAAGTTAGATAAATAGCGTACCTTGGCAGTGTACCTTGGTTTGATGGCAGTGT
This sequence comes from Salvelinus fontinalis, assembly GCF_029448725.1. Lineage (NCBI taxonomy): Eukaryota > Metazoa > Chordata > Actinopteri > Salmoniformes > Salmonidae > Salvelinus > Salvelinus fontinalis. The sequence continues at coordinate 11,121,501 of NC_074674.1, forward strand.
GGGTGAACTGTCCTGTTGCGGAACAATCACATTTTGGAAATAGGAGTGCATTCTGACTACACAAAGAAATTCACACTTGTTGCGACCATTTGAGATATTTGTGGATTTGCGTATAGAACAATACAAAATGCTCTGATAGCAGGTTGGATTTTTTTATAGTCTGAGTGAGATGCACTGCGGGTGCCTTTGATTGGGTCCTTTTAGGTGGGTGGCTGTGCATTATAGGAGTTCGCTAATTCTCCATGCACATTCAGAAGGTTTTCTAAAATAAGGGCTAGCCCTACTAGCATATTTTCAGAAGCATATTATTTGTTCAATAGTATATGATTTTTCTCTCATTAACAACGTGTCCTCTCTAGTCATTTTGAACAATCATTGCCACTGAGAATGGCCGCAGCAGCATTGGTGACGTTATGCAAATTTTTCGGATAAGTGGAGGGAAAAACGCATGGGACTTGGTGTGAATGGTTAGTGCATCAAAATCAGAATTTGGAGGAAAATATCAACACAGTTGGTGAGAAATGCCTTAAAAATAAATCTCCTTAGAGAAATAAATCTCCTCCTTTTTTTCAATCAGAGGCAGCTGTCTATCGTTGTCTCTGATTGAGAACCACACCCGGCCAAACACACAGAAATACAAATCATAGAAAAAGGAACATAGAATGCCCACCCAAATCACACCCTGACCAAACCAAAATAGAGACATAAAAAGCTCTCTACGTTCAGGGCGTGACAGGGGTTCCTTTCATTTGTGGGAGTTTTCAGGTACATGCTGGGTGGAAATGGGAGGAAGGTATCGTGGGGGGGATATGATGGAGGAAATATTATTATGATTGGGGATTTATCAATTAATGGGGGGACAAGCACAGAAGTTTATAAATTGAATAAAAATAAAGCCCCTGGAAATGGACTCCTGGGCTCCATTTCTGAAATAAAACAGAAAAAGAGAAGTATGTAATCAACAATTCAATTCTGATACCGTGTGCAAAAGAACTCACGCTGTAAGGGCCGTTATTAATATTTAGAATTTATGTCGTCAATGGTTAGATAGAGAGAGTTTTTTTTGCATGGGCTGCGTTTCAATCCACCGCATCCGCCTAGGGTAGCCTTCCGCATCTGTGGTGGAAGGTGGGCAAGCTACAGTTTGTCAGACAATGAGACATCGTGAAAATCGGTCTTCTCACGAAAACGTCTGTAGCACGGGAATGGTTTGGCCTACTAACTACGACCCCCACAAGTGTCTTGTCTTGTCTGAAGGTAACTGGTACCGGTTAAAAAAACGAATAGAAGTTTGGAGATATGTTTGTGCCTACCCCCAAAAAAGTGGTAAATATGTGTA